>NC_092145.1:108796790-108817801 GCF_043159975.1 Macaca nemestrina | reverse complement strand
CTTCCAAATCTCACTTTGACAATTCCATAAGAACTGTTTTAGCGAAAGGCTTCTTGACGGGAAAGCTGCAACTCCGTGATATGATTTAACAGAACACGAAGAAGTTTCTCAGAAATCTTCTTTCTCTTTGTTATCGGAGGATATTTCCTTTGGCCCTATAGTCTTCAAAGGGATCCGAAATATCTGTTCTCAGATTCCACAGAAATAAGGCTAGCAAAGAGATCCACGAAATACAGATGGAACTCTGTGAATGGAAGTCACCCATCACAGAGAAGTTTCTCAGAATGCTTCTTTCCAGATTTCTTCTGAGGATATTTCCTTTTTCACCATAGCCCTCTATGGGCTTCCAAATATCACTTTGCCAATTCCACAAGAACTGTCTTAGCGAAAGGCTTCTTGAGGGGAAAGCGGTAACTCTGTGAGGTGATTTCACAGAAAACAAAGAAGTTTCTCAGAAAGCTTCTTTCTCTTTGTAATCGGAGGATATTTCCTTTGGCCCTATAGTCTTCAAAGGGATCCGAAATATCTGTTCTCAGGATCCACAGAAATAAAGCTAGCAAAGAGATCCACGAAATAAAGATGTAACTCTGTGAGTGGAAGTCATACATCACAGAGTAGTTCTTCAGAAAGCTTCTTTCCAGATTTCATCTGGGGATATTTCCTTTTTCACAATAGCCCTCTATGGGCTTCCAAATATCACTTTGCCAATTCCACAAGAACTGTCTTAGCGAAAGGCTTCTTGAGGGGAAAGCTGTAACTCTGTGAGATGATTTCACAGAACACAAAGAAGTTTCTCAGAAAGGTTATTTCTCTTTGTTATCGGAGGATATTTCCTTTGGCCCTATAGTCTTCAAAGGGATCCGAAACATCTGTTCTCAGATTCCACAGAAATAAGGCTAGCAAAGAGATCCACGAAATACAGATGTAACTCTGTGAGATGATTTAACAGAACACTAAGCAGTTTCTCAGAAAGCTTCTTTCCAGATTTCATCTGAGGATATTTCCTTTTTCACCATAGCCCTCTATGGGCTTCCAAATATCACTTTGCCAATTCCACAAGAACTGTCTTAGCGAAAGGCTTCTTGAGGGGAAAGCTGTAACTCTGTGAGATGATTTCACAGAACACAAAGAAGTTTCTCAGAACGCTTCTTTCTCTTTGTTATCGGAGGATATTTCCTTTGGCCCTATAGTCTTCAAAGGGATCCGAAATATCTGTTCTCAGATTCCACAGAAATAAGGCTAGCAAAGAGATCCACGAAATACAGATGGATCTCTGTGAGTGGAAGTCATAAATCACAGAGCAGTTTCTCAGAAAGCTTCTTTCCAGATTTCATCTGAGGATATTTCCTTTTTCACAATAGCCCTCTATGGGCTTCCAAATATCACTTTGCCAATTCCACAAGAACTGTCTTAGCGAAAGGCGCCTTGAGGGGAAAGCTGTAACTCTGTGAGATGATTTCACAGAACACAAAGAAGTTTCTCAGAAAGCTTCTTTCTCTTTGTTATCGGAGGATATTTCGTTTGGCCCTATAGTCTTCAAAGGGATCCGAAATATCTGTTCTCAGATTCCACAGAAATAAGGCAAGCAAAGAGATCCACGAAATACAGATGGAACTCTGTGAGTGGAGTTCATACATCACAGAGCAGTTTCTCAGAAAGCTTCTTTCCAGATTTCATCTGAGGATATTTACTTTTTCACCATAGCCCTCTACGGGCTTCCAAATATCACTTTGCCAATTCCACAAGAACTGTCTTAGCGAAAGGCTTCTTGAGGGGAAAGCTGTAACTCTGTGAGATGATTTCACAGAACACAAACAATTTTCTCAGAAAGCTTCTTTCTCTTTGTTATCGGAGGATATTTCCTTTGGCCCTATAATCTTCAAAGGGATCCGAAATATCTGTTCTCAGATTCCTCAGAATTAAGGCTAGCAAAGAGATCCACGAAATACAGATGTAACTCTGTGAGTGGAAGTCATACATCACAGAGCAGTTTCTCAGAAAGCTTCTTTCCGGATTTCATCTGAGGATATTTCCTTTTTCACCATAGCCCTCTAGGGCTTCCAAATATCACTTTGCCAATTCCACAAGAAATGTCTTAGCGAAAGGCTTCTTGAGGGGAAAGCTGTAACTCTGTGAGATGATTTCACAGAACACAAACAATTTTCTCAGAAAGCTTCTTTCTCTTTGTTATCGGAGGATATTTCCTTTGGCCCTATAATCTTCAAAGGGATCCGAAATATCTGTTCTCAGATTCCTCAGAATTAAGGCTAGCAAAGAGATCCACGAAATACAGATGTAACTCTGTGAGTGGAAGTCATACATCACAGAGCAGTTTCTCAGAAAGATTCTTTCCATATTTCATCTGAGGATATTTCCTTTTTCACCATAGCCCTCTATGGGCTTCCAAATATCACTTTGCCAATTCCACAAGAACTGTCTTAGCGAAAGGCTTCTTGAGGGGAAAGCTGTAACTCTGTGAGATGATTTCACAGAACACAAAGAAGTTTCTCAGAAAGCTTCTTTCTCTTTGTTATCGGAGGATATTTCCTTTGGCCCTATAGTCTTCAAAGGGATCCGAAATATGTGTTCTCAGATTCCACAGAAATAAGGCTAGCAAAGAGATCCACGAAATAGAGATGTAACTCTGTGAGTGGAAGTCATACATCACAGAGCAGTTTCTCAGAAAGCTTCTTTCCAGATTTCATCTGAGGATATTTTCTTTTTCACAATAGCCCTCTAAGGGCTTCCAAATATCACTTTGCCAATTCCACAAGAACTGTCTTAGCGAAAGGCTTCTTGAGGTGAAAGCTGTAATTCTGTGAGATGATTTCACAGAACACAAAGAAGTTTCTCAGAACGCTTCTTTCTCTTTGTTATCGGAGGATATTTCCTTTGGCCCTATAGTCTTCCAAGGGATCCGATATATCTGTTCTCAGATTCCACAGAAATAAGGCTAGCAAAGAGATCCACGAAATACAGATGGAACTCTGTGAGATGAATTAACAGAACACTAAGGAGTTTCTCAGAAAGCTTCTTTCCAGATTTCATCTGAGGATATTTCCTTTTTCACCATAGCCCTCTATGGGCTTCCAAATATCACTTTGCCAATTCCACAAGAACTCTCTTAGCGAAAGGCTTCTTGAGGGGAAAGCTGTAACTCTGTGAGATGATTTCACAGAACACAAAGAAGTTTCTCAGAACGCTTCTTTCTCTTTGTTATCGGAGGATATTTCCTTTGGCCCTATAGTCTTCAAAGGGATCCGAAATATCTGTTCTCAGATTCCACAGAAATAAGGCTAGCAAAGAGATCCACGAAATACAGATGGAACTCTGTGAATGGAAGTCACCCATCACAGAGAAGTTTCTCAGAATGCTTCTTTCCAGATTTCTTCTGAGGATATTTCCTTTTTCACCATAGCCCTCTATGGGCTTCCAAATATCACTTTGCCAATTCCACAAGAACTGTCTTAGCGAAAGGCTTCTTGAGGGGAAAGCGGTAACTCTGTGAGGTGATTTCACAGAAAACAAAGAAGTTTCTCAGAAAGCTTCTTTCTCTTTGTAATCGGAGGATATTTCCTTTGGCCCTATAGTCTTCAAAGGGATCCGAAATATCTGTTCTCAGGATCCACAGAAATAAAGCTAGCAAAGAGATCCACGAAATAAAGATGTAACTCTGTGAGTGGAAGTCATACATCACAGAGTAGTTCTTCAGAAAGCTTCTTTCCAGATTTCATCTGGGGATATTTCCTTTTTCACAATAGCCCTCTATGGGCTTCCAAATATCACTTTGCCAATTCCACAAGAACTGTCTTAGCGAAAGGCTTCTTGAGGGGAAAGCTGTAACTCTGTGAGATGATTTCACAGAACACAAAGAAGTTTCTCAGAAAGGTTATTTCTCTTTGTTATCGGAGGATATTTCCTTTGGCCCTATAGTCTTCAAAGGGATCCGAAACATCTGTTCTCAGATTCCACAGAAATAAGGCTAGCAAAGAGATCCACGAAATACAGATGTAACTCTGTGAGATGATTTAACAGAACACTAAGCAGTTTCTCAGAAAGCTTCTTTCCAGATTTCATCTGAGGATATTTCCTTTTTCACCATAGCCCTCTATGGGCTTCCAAATATCACTTTGCCAATTCCACAAGAACTGTCTTAGCGAAAGGCTTCTTGAGGGGAAAGCTGTAACTCTGTGAGATGATTTCACAGAACACAAAGAAGTTTCTCAGAACGCTTCTTTCTCTTTGTTATCGGAGGATATTTCCTTTGGCCCTATAGTCTTCAAAGGGATCCGAAATATCTGTTCTCAGATTCCACAGAAATAAGGCTAGCAAAGAGATCCACGAAATACAGATGGATCTCTGTGAGTGGAAGTCATAAATCACAGAGCAGTTTCTCAGAAAGCTTCTTTCCAGATTTCATCTGAGGATATTTCCTTTTTCACAATAGCCCTCTATGGGCTTCCAAATATCACTTTGCCAATTCCACAAGAACTGTCTTAGCGAAAGGCGCCTTGAGGGGAAAGCTGTAACTCTGTGAGATGATTTCACAGAACACAAGGAAGTTTCTCAGAAAGCTTCTTTCTCTTTGTTATCGGAGGATATTTCGTTTGGCCCTATAGTCTTCAAAGGGATCCGAAATATCTGTTCTCAGATTCCACAGAAATAAGGCAAGCAAAGAGATCCACGAAATACAGATGGAACTCTGTGAGTGGAGTTCATACATCACAGAGCAGTTTCTCAGAAAGCTTCTTTCCAGATTTCATCTGAGGATATTTACTTTTTCACCATAGCCCTCTACGGGCTTCCAAATATCACTTTGCCAATTCCACAAGAACTGTCTTAGCGAAAGGCTTCTTGAGGGGAAAGCTGTAACTCTGTGAGATGATTTCACAGAACACAAACAATTTTCTCAGAAAGCTTCTTTCTCTTTGTTATCGGAGGATATTTCCTTTGGCCCTATAATCTTCAAAGGGATCCGAAATATCTGTTCTCAGATTCCTCAGAATTAAGGCTAGCAAAGAGATCCACGAAATACAGATGTAACTCTGTGAGTGGAAGTCATACATCACAGAGCAGTTTCTCAGAAAGCTTCTTTCCGGATTTCATCTGAGGATATTTCCTTTTTCACCATAGCCCTCTAGGGCTTCCAAATATCACTTTGCCAATTCCACAAGAACTGTCTTAGCGAAAGGCTTCTTGAGGGGAAAGCTGTAACTCTGTGAGATGATTTCACAGAACACAAACAATTTTCTCAGAAAGCTTCTTTCTCTTTGTTATCGGAGGATATTTCCTTTGGCCCTATAATCTTCAAAGGGATCCGAAATATCTGTTCTCAGATTCCTCAGAATTAAGGCTAGCAAAGAGATCCACGAAATACAGATGTAACTCTGTGAGTGGAAGTCATACATCACAGAGCAGTTTCTCAGAAAGATTCTTTCCATATTTCATCTGAGGATATTTCCTTTTTCACCATAGCCCTCTATGGGCTTCCAAATATCACTTTGCCAATTCCACAAGAACTGTCTTAGCGAAAGGCTTCTTGAGGGGAAAGCTGTAACTCTGTGAGATGATTTCACAGAACACAAAGAAGTTTCTCAGAAAGCTTCTTTCTCTTTGTTATCGGAGGATATTTCCTTTGGCCCTATAGTCTTCAAAGGGATCCGAAATATGTGTTCTCAGATTCCACAGAAATAAGGCTAGCAAAGAGATCCACGAAATAGAGATGTAACTCTGTGAGTGGAAGTCATACATCACAGAGCAGTTTCTCAGAAAGCTTCTTTCCAGATTTCATCTGAGGATATTTTCTTTTTCACAATAGCCCTCTAAGGGCTTCCAAATATCACTTTGCCAATTCCACAAGAACTGTCTTAGCGAAAGGCTTCTTGAGGTGAAAGCTGTAATTCTGTGAGATGATTTCACAGAACACAAAGAAGTTTCTCAGAACGCTTCTTTCTCTTTGTTATCGGAGGATATTTCCTTTGGCCCTATAGTCTTCCAAGGGATCCGATATATCTGTTCTCAGATTCCACAGAAATAAGGCTAGCAAAGAGATCCACGAAATACAGATGGAACTCTGTGAGATGAATTAACAGAACACTAAGGAGTTTCTCAGAAAGCTTCTTTCCAGATTTCATCTGAGGATATTTCCTTTTTCACCATAGCCCTCTATGGGCTTCCAAATATCACTTTGCCAATTCCACAAGAACTCTCTTAGCGAAAGGCTTCTTGAGGGGAAAGCTGTAACTCTGTGAGATGATTTCACAGAACACAAAGAAGTTTCTCAGAACGCTTCTTTCTCTTTGTTATCGGAGGATATTTCCTTTGGCCCTATAGTCTTCAAAGGGATCCGAAATATCTGTTCTCAGATTCCACAGAAATAAGGCTAGCAAAGAGATCCACGAAATACAGATGGATCTCTGTGAGTGGAAGTCATAAATCACAGAGCAGTTTCTCAGAAAGCTTCTTTCCAGATTTCATCTGAGGATATTTCCTTTTTCACAATAGCCCTCTATGGGCTTCCAAATATCACTTTGCCAATTCCACAAGAACTGTCTTAGCGAAAGGCGTCTTGAGGGGAAAGCTGTAACTCTGTGAGATGATTTCACAGAACACAAAGAAGTTTCTCAGAAAGCTTCTTTCTCTTTGTTATCGGAGGATATTTCCTTTGGCCCTATAGTCTTCAAAGGGATCCGAAATATCTGTTCTCAGATTCCACAGAAATAAGGCAAGCAAAGAGATCCACGAAATACAGATGGAACTCTGTGAGTGGAGTTCATACATCACAGAGCAGTTTCTCAGAAAGCTTCTTTCCAGATTTCATCTGAGGATATTTACTTTTTCACCATAGCCCTCTACGGGCTTCCAAATATCACTTTGCCAATTCCACAAGAACTGTCTTAGCGAAAGGCTTCTTGAGGGGAAAGCCGTAACTCTGTGAGATGATTTCACAGATCACAAAGAAGTTTCTCAGAAAGCTTCTTTCTCTTTGTTATCGGCGGATATTTGTTTTGGCCCTATAGTCTTCAAAGGGATCCGAAATATCTGCTCTCAGATTCCGCAGAAATAAGGCTAGCAAAGAGATCCACGAAATACAGATGTAACTCTGTGAGTGGAAGTCATACATCACAGAGTAGTTTCTCAGAAAGCTTCTTTCCAGATTTCATCTGAGGATATTTCCTTTTTCACCGTAGCAATCTATGGGCTTCCAAATATCACTTTGCCAATTCCACAAGAACAGTCTTAGCGAAAGGCTTCTTGAGGGGAAAGCCGTAAATCTGTGAGATGATTTCACAGATCACAAAGAAGTTTCTCAGAAAGCTTCTTTCTCTTTGTTATCGGAGTATATTTCCTTTGGCTCTATAGTCTTCAAAGGGATCCGAAATATCTGTTCTCAGATTCCACAGAAATAAGGCTAGCAAAGAGAGCCACGAAATACAGATGGATCTTTGTGAGTGGAAGTCATAAATCACAGAGCAGTTTCTCAGAAAGCTTCTTTCCAGATTTCATCTGAGGATATTTCCTTTTTCACAATAGCCCTCAATGGGCTTCCAAATATCACTTTGCCAATTCCACAAGAACTGTCTTAGTGAAAGGCTTCTTGTGGGGAAAGCTGTAACTCTGTGAGATGATTTCACAGAACACAAAGAAGTTTCTCAGAAAGCTTCTTTCTCTTTGTTATCGGAGGATATTTCCTTTGGCCCTATAGTCTTCAAAGGGATCCGAAATATCTGTTCTCAGATTCCACAGAAATAAGGCAAGCAAAGAGATCCACGAAATACAGATGGAACTCTGTGAGTGGAGTTTATACATCACAGAGCAGTTTCTCAGAAAGCTTCTTTCCAGATTTCATCTGAGGATATTTACTTTTTCACCATAGCCCTCTACGGGCTTCCAAATATCACTTTGCCAATTCCACAAGAACTGTCTTAGAGAAAGGCTTCTTGAGGGAAAAGCTGTAACTCTGTGAGATGATTTCACAGAACACAAACAATTTTCTCAGAAAGCTTCTTTCTCTTTGTTATCGGAGGATATTTCCTTTGGCCCTATAATCTTCAAAGGGATCCGAAATATCTGTTCTCAGATTCCTCAGAATTAAGGCTAGCAAAGAGATCCACGAAATACAGATGTAACTCTGTGAGTGGAAGTCATACATCACAGAGCAGTTTCTCAGAAAGATTCTTTCCAGATTTCATCTGAGGATATTTCCTTTTTCACAATAGCCCTCTATGGGCTTCCAAATATCACTTTGCCAATTCAACAAGAACTGTCTTAGCGAAAGGCTTCTTGAGGTGAAAGCTGTAATTCTATGAGTTGATTTCACAGAACACAAAGAAATTTCTCAGAAAGCTTCTTTCTCTTTGTAATCGGAGGATATTTCCTTTGGCCCTATAGTCTTCAAAGGGATCCGAAATATCTGTTCTCAGATTCCACAGAAATAAGGCAAGCAAAGAGATCCACGAAATACAGATGGAACTCTGTGAGAAGAATTAAAAGAAAACTAAGCAGTTTCTCAGAAACCTTCTTTCCAGATTTCATCTGAGGATATTTCCTTTATCACCGTAGCACTCTATGGGCTTCCAAATATCACTTTGCCAATTCCACAAGAACTGCCTTAGCGAAAGGCTTCTTGAGGGGAAAGCTGTAACTCTGTGAGATGATTTCACAGAACACAAAACAGATTCTCAGAAAGCTTCTTTCTCTTTGTAATCGGAGGATATTTCCTTTGGCCCTATAGTCTTCAAAGGGATCCGAAATATCTGTTCTCAGATTCCATAGAAATAAGGCTAGCAAAGAGATCCACGAAATACAGATGTAACTCTGTGAGTGGAAGTCATACATCACAGAGCAGTTTCTCAGAAAGCTTCTTTCCAGATTTCATCTGAGGATATTTCCTTTTTCACAATAACCCTCTATGGGCTTCCAAATATCACTTTGCCAATTCCACAAGAACTGTCGTAGCGAAAGGCTTCTTGAGGGGAAAGCTGTAACTCTGTGATATGATTTCACAGAACAAAAAGAAGTTTCTCAGAAAGCTTCTTTCTCTTTGTTATCGGAGGATATTTCCTTTGGCCCTGTAGTCTTCAAAGGGATCCGAAATATCTGTTCTCAGATTCCACAGAAATAAGGCTAGCAAAGAGATCCACGAAATACAGATATAACTCTGTGAGATGAATTAACAGAACACTCAGCAGTTTCTCAGAAAGCTTCTTTCCAGATTTCATCTGAGGATATTTCATTGTTCACCATAGCCCTCTATGGGCCTCTCAAATATCACTTTGCCAATTCCACAAGAACTGTCTTAGCGAAAGGCGTCTTGAGGGGAAAGCTGTAACTCTGTGAGATGATTTCACAGAACACAAAGAAGTTTCTCAGAAAGCTTCTTTCTCTTTGTTATCGGAGGATATTTCCTTTGGCCCTATAGTCTTCAAAAGGGATCCGAAATATCTGTTCTCAGATTCCACAGAAATAAGGCAAGCAAAGAGATCCACGAAATACAGATGGAACTCTGTGAGTGGAGTTCATACATCACAGAGCAGTTTCTCAGAAAGCTTCTTTCCAGATTTCATCTGAGGATATTTACTTTTTCACCATAGCCCTCTACGGGCTTCCAAATATCACTTTGCCAATTCCACAAGAACTGTCTTAGTGAAAGGCTTCTTGAGGGGAAAGCTGTAACTCTGTGAGATGATTTCACAGAACACAAACAATTTTCTCAGAAAGCTTCTTTCTCTTTGTTATCGGAGGATATTTCCTTTGGCCCTATAATCTTCAAAGGGATCCGAAATATCTGTTCTCAGATTCCACAGAATTAAGGCTAGCAAAGAGATCCACGAAATACAGATGTAACTCTGTGAGTGGAAATCATACATCACAGAGCAGTTTCTCAGAAATATTCTTTCCAGATTTCATCTGAGGATATTTCCTTTTTCACAATAGCCCTCTATGGGCTTCCAAATATCACTTTGCCAATTCCACAAGAACTGTCTTAGCGAAAGGCTTCTTGAGCGGAAAGCTGTAACTCTGTGAGATGATTTCACAGAACACGAAGAAGTTATTTAGAAAGCCTCTTTCTCTTTGTTATCGGAGGATATTTCCTTTGGCCCTATAGTCTTCGAATGGATCCGAAATATCTGTTCTCAGATTCCACAGAAATAAGGCTAGCAAAGAGATCCAAGAAATACAGATGTAACTCTGTGAGATGAATAAGCAGAACACTAAGCAGTTTCTCAGAAAGCTTCTTTCCAGATTTCATCTGAGGATATTTCCTTTTTCACCATAGCCCTCTATGGGCTTCCAAATATCACTTTGCCAATTCCACAAGAACTGTCTTAGCGAAAGGCTTCTTGAGGGGAAAGCTGTAACTCTGTGAGATGATTTCACAGAACACAAAGAAGTTTCTCAGAAAGATTCTTTCTCTTTGTTATCGGAGGATATTTCTTTTGGCCCTATAGTCTTCAAAGGGATCCGAAATATCTGCTCTCAGATTCCGCAGAAATAAGGCTAGCAAAGAGATCCACGAAATACAGATGTAACTCTGTGAGTGGAAGTCATACATCAAAGAGTAGTTTCTCAGAAAGCTTCTTTCCAGATTTCATCTGAGGATATTTCCTTTTTCACCGTAGCAATCTATGGGCTTCCAAATATCACTTTGCCAATTCCACAAGAACAGTCTTAGCGAAAGGCTTCTTGAGGGGAAAGCCGTAACTCTGTGAGATGATTTCACAGATCACAAAGAAGTTTCTCAGAAAGCTTCTTTCTCTTTGTTATCGGAGGATATTTCCTTTGGCTCTATAGTCTTCAAAGGGATCCGTAATATCTGTTCTCAGATTCCACAGAAATAAGACTAGCAAAGAGATCCACGAAATACAGATGTAACTCTGTGAGATGATTTAACAGAACACTGAGCAGTTTCTCAGAAAGCTTCTTTCCAGATTTCACCTGAGGATATTTTCTTTTTCACCATAGCCCTCTATGGGCTTCCAAATATCATTTTGCCAATACCACAAGAACTGTCTTAGCGAAAGGCTTCTTGAGGGGAAAGCTGTAACTCTGTGAGATGATTTCACAGATCACGAAGAAGTTAATCAGAAAGCTTCTTTCTCTTTGTTATCGGAAGATATTTCCTTTGGCCCCGTAGTCTTCAAAAGGATCCCAAATATCTGTTCTCAGATTCCAAAGAAATAAGGCTAGCAAAGAGATCCAAGAAATACAGATGTAACTCTGTGAGATGAATATACAGAACACTAAGCCCTTTCTCAGAAAGCTTCTTTACAGATTTCATCTGAGGATATTTCCTTTTTCACCATAGCCCTCTATGGGCTTCCAAATATCACTATGCCAATTCCACAAGAACTGTCTTAGCGAAAGGTTCCTTGAGGGGAAAGCTGTAACTCTGTGAGATGATTTCACAGAACACAAAGAAGTTTCTCACAAAGCTTGTTTCTCTTTGTTATCGGAGGATATTTCCTTTGGCCCTATAGTCTTCAAATGGATCCGAAATATCTGTTCTCAGATTCCACAGAAATAAGGCTAGCAAAGAGATCCACGAAATACAGATGTAACTCTGTGAGATGAATAAACAGAATATTAAGCAGTTTCTCAGAAAGCTTCTTTCCAGGTTTCATCTGAGGATATTTCCTTTTTCACCATAGCCCTCTATGGGCTTCCAAATATCACTTTGCCAATTCCACAAGAACTGTCTTAGCGAAAGGTTTCTGGAGGGGAAAGCTGTAACTCTGTGAGATGATTTCAGAAAACACAAAGAAGATTCTCAGAAAGCTTCTTTCTCTTTGTTATCGGAGGATAATTCCTTTGGCCCTATAGTCTTCAAAAGGATCCGAAATATCTGTTTTCAGATTCCACAGAAATAAGGCTAGCAAAGAGATCCACGAAATACAGATGTACCTCTGTGAGATGAATTAACAGAACACTAAGCAGTTTCTCAGAAAGTTTCTTTCCTGATTTCATCTGAGGATATTTCCTTTTTCACCATAGCCCTCTATGGGCTTCCAAATATCACTTTGCCAATTCCACAAGAACTGTCGTAGCGAAAGGCTTCTTGATGGGAAAGCTGTAACTCTGTGATATGATTTCACAGAACACAAAGAAGTTTCTCAGAAAGCTTCTTTCTCTTTGTTATCGGAGGATATTTCTTTTGGCCCTATAGTCTTCAAAGGGATCCGAAATATCTGTTCTCAGATTCCACAGAAATAAGGCTAGCAAAGAGATCCACGAAATACAGATGGAACTCTGTGAGATGAATTAACAGAACACTAAGGAGTTTCTCAGAAAGCTTCTTTCCAGATTTCATCTGAGGATATTTCCTTTTTCACCGTAGCCCTCTATGGGCTTCCAAATATCACTTTGCCAATTCCACAAGAACTGTCTTAGCGAAAGGCATCTTGAGTAGAAAGATGTAACTCTGTGAGTTGATTTCAGAGAACACAAAGAAGTTTCTCAGAAAGCTTCTTTCTCTTTGTTATCGGAGGATATTTCCTTTGGCCCTATAGTCTTCAAAGTGTTCCGAAATATCTGTTCTCAGATTCCACAGAAATAAAGCTAGCAAAGAGATGCAAGAAATACAGATGTAAGTCTGTGAGATGAATTAACAGAACACTAAGCAGTTTCTCAGAAAGCTTCTTTCCAGATTTCATCTGAGGATATTTCCTTTTTCACCATAGCCCTCTATGGGCTTCCAAATCTCACTTTGACAATTCCATAAGAACTGTTTTAGCGAAAGGCTTCTTGACGGGAAAGCTGCAACTCCGTGATATGATTTAACAGTACACGAAGAAGTTTCTCAGAAATCTTCTTTCTCTTTGTTATCGGAGGATATTTCCTTTGGCCCTATAGTCTTCAAAGGGATCCGAAATATCTGTTCTCAGATTCCACAGAAATAAGGCTAGCAAAGAGATCCACGAAATACAGATGGAACTCTGTGAATGGAAGTCACCCATCACAGAGAAGTTTCTCAGAATGCTTCTTTCCAGATTTCTTCTGAGGATATTTCCTTTTTCACCATAGCCCTCTAAGGGCTTCCAAATATCACTTTGCCAATTCCACAAGAACTGTCTTAGCGAAAGGCTTCTTGAGGGGAAAGCGGTAACTCTGTGAGGTGATTTCACAGAAAACAAAGAAGTTTCTCAGAAAGCTTCTTTCTCTTTGTAATCGGTGGATATTTCCTTTGGCCCTATAGTCTTCAAAGGGATCAGAAATATCTGTTCTCAGGATCCACAGAAATAAAGCTAGCAAAGAGATCCACGAAATAAAGATGTAACTCTGTGAGTGGAAGTCATACATCACAGAGTAGTTCTTCAGAAAGCTTCTTTCCAGATTTCATCTGGGGATATTTCCTTTTTCACAATAGCCCTCTATGGGCTTCCAAATATCACTTTGCCAATTCCACAAGAACTGTCTTAGCGAAAGGCTTCTTGAGGGGAAAGCTGTAACTCTGTGAGATGATTTCACAGAACACAAAGAAGTTTCTCAGAAAGGTTATTTCTCTTTGTTATCGGAGGATATTTCCTTTGGCCCTATAGTCTTCAAAGGGATCCGAAACATCTGTTCTCAGATTCCACAGAAATAAGGCTAGCAAAGAGATCCACGAAATACAGATGTAACTCTGTGAGATGATTTAACAGAACACTAAGCAGTTTCTCAGAAAGCTTCTTTCCAGATTTCATCTGAGGATATTTCCTTTTTCACCATAGCCCTCTATGGGCTTCCAAATATCACTTTGCCAATTCCACAAGAACTCTCTTAGCGAAAGGCTTCTTGAGGGGAAAGCTGTAACTCTGTGAGATGATTTCACAGAACACAAAGAAGTTTCTCAGAACGCTTCTTTCTCTTTGTTATCGGAGGATATTTCCTTTGGCCCTATAGTCTTCAAAGGGATCCGAAATATCTGTTCTCAGATTCCACAGAAATAAGGCTAGCAAAGAGATCCACGAAATACAGATGGATCTCTGTGAGTGGAAGTCATAAATCACAGAGCAGTTTCTCAGAAAGCTTCTTTCCAGATTTCATCTGAGGATATTTCCTTTTTCACAATAGCCCTCTATGGGCTTCCAAATATCACTTTGCCAATTCCACAAGAACTGTCTTAGCGAAAGGCGTCTTGAGGGGAAAGCTGTAACTCTGTGAGATGATTTCACAGAACACAAAGAAGTTTCTCAGAAAGCTTCTTTCTCTTTGTTATCGGAGGATATTTCCTTTGGCCCTATAGTCTTCAAAGGGATCCGAAATATCTGTTCTCAGATTCCACAGAAATAAGGCAAGCAAAGAGATCCACGAAATACAGATGGAACTCTGTGAGTGGAGTTCATACATCACAGAGCAGTTTCTCAGAAAGCTTCTTTCCAGATTTCATCTGAGGATATTTACTTTTTCACCATAGCCCTCTACGGGCTTCCAAATATCACTTTGCCAATTCCACAAGAACTGTCTTAGCGAAAGGCTTCTTGAGGGGAAAGCCGTAACTCTGTGAGATGATTTCACAGATCACAAAGAAGTTTCTCAGAAAGCTTCTTTCTCTTTGTTATCGGCGGATATTTGTTTTGGCCCTATAGTCTTCAAAGGGATCCGAAATATCTGCTCTCAGATTCCGCAGAAATAAGGCTAGCAAAGAGATCCACGAAATACAGATGTAACTCTGTGAGTGGAAGTCATACATCACAGAGTAGTTTCTCAGAAAGCTTCTTTCCAGATTTCATCTGAGGATATTTCCTTTTTCACCGTAGCAATCTATGGGCTTCCAAATATCACTTTGCCAATACCACAAGAACAGTCTTAGCGAAAGGCTTCTTGAGGGGAAAGCCGTAAATCTGTGAGATGATTTCACAGATCACAAAGAAGTTTCTCAGAAAGCTTCTTTCTCTTTGTTATCGGAGTATATTTCCTTTGGCTCTATAGTCTTCAAAGGGATCCGTAATATCTGTTCTCAGATTCCACAGAAATAAGACTAGCAAAGAGATCCACGAAATACAGATGTAACTCTGTGAGATGATTTAACAGAACACTGAGCAGTTTCTCAGAAAGCTTCTTTCCAGATTTCACCTGAGGATATTTTCTTTTTCACCATAGCCCTCTATGGGCTTCCAAATATCATTTTGCCAATACCACAAGAACTGTCTTAGCGAAAGGCTTCTTGAGGGGAAAGCTGTAACTCTGTGAGATGATTTCACAGAACACGAAGAAGTTAATCAGAAAGCTTCTTTCTCTTTGTTATCGGAAGATATTTCCCTTGGCCCTGTAGTCTTCAAAAGGATCCCAAATATCTGTTCTCAGATTCCAAAGAAATAAGGCTAGCAAAGAGATCCAAGAAATACAGATGTAACTCTGTGAGATGAATATACAGAACACTAAGCCCTTTCTCAGAAAGCTTCTTTACAGATTTCATCTGAGGATATTTCCTTTTTCACCAAAGCCCTCTATGGGCTTCCAAATATCACTATGCCAATTCCACAAGAACTGTCTTAGCGAAAGGTTCCTTGAGGGGAAAGCTGTAATTCTGTGAGATGATTTCACAGAACACAAAGAAGTTTCTCACAAAGCTTGTTTCTCTTTGTTATCGGAGGATATTTCCTTTGGCCCTATAGTCTTCAAATGGATCCGAAATATCTGTTCTCAGATTCCACAGAAATAAGGCTAGCAAAGAGATCCACGAAATACAGATGTAACTCTGTGAGATGAATAAACAGAATATTAAGCAGTTTCTCAGAAAGCTTCTTTCCAGGTTTCATCTGATGATATTTCCTTTTTCACCATAGCCCTCTATGGGCTTCCAAATATCACTTTGCCAATTCCACAAGAACTGTCTTAGCGAAAGGTTTCTGGAGGGGAAAGCTGTAACTCTGTGAGATGATTTCAGAAAACACAAAGAAGATTCTCAGAAAGCTTCTTTCTCTTTGTTATCGGAGGATAATTCCTTTGGCCCTATAGTCTTCAAAAGGATCCGAAATATCTGTTTTCAGATTCCACAGAAATAAGGCTAGCAAAGAGATCCACGAAATACAGATGTACCTCTGTGAGATGAATTAACAGAACACTAAGCAGTTTCTCAGAAAGTTTCTTTCCTGATTTCATCTGAGGATATTTCCTTTTTCACCATAGCCCTCTATGGGCTTCCAAATATCACTTTGCCAATTCCACAAGAACTGTCGTAACGAAAGGCTTCTTGATGGGAAAGCTGTAACTCTGTGATATGATTTCACAGAACACAAAGAAGTTTCTCAGAAAGCTTCTTTCTCTTTGTTATCGGAGGATATTTCTTTTGGCCCTATAGTCTTCAAAGGGATCCGAAATATCTGTTCTCAGATTCCACAGAAATAAGGCTAGCAAAGAGATCCACGAAATACAGATGTAACTCTGTGAGATGAATTAACAGAACACTAAGCAGTTTCTCAGAAAGCTTTTTTCCAGATTTCATCTGAGGTTATTTCCTTTTTCAACATAGCCCTCTATGGGCTTCCAAATATCACTTTGACAATTCCACAAGAACTGTCTTAGCGAAAGGCTTCTTGAGGGGAAAGCTGTAACTCTGTGAGATGATTTCACAGAACACGAAGCAGTTATTCAGAAAGCTTCTTTCTCTTTGTTATCGGAGGATATTTCCTTTGTCCCTATAGTCTTCAAAGGGATCCGATTTATCTGTTCTCAGATTCCACAGAAATAAGGCTAGCAAAGAGATCCACGAAATACAGATGGAACTCTGTGAGGTGATTTAAGAGAACACTAAGCAGTTTTTCAGAAAGCTTCTTTCCAGATTTCATCTGAGGATATTTCCTTTTTCACCATAGCCCTCTATGGGCTTTCGCATATCACTTTGCATATTCCACAAGAACTGTCTTAGCGAAAGGCTTCTTGAGGGGAAAGCTGTAACTCTGTGAGATGATTTCACAGAACACAAAGAAATTTCTCAGAAAGCTTCTTTCTCTTTCTTATCGGAGGATATTTCCTTTGGCCCTATAGTCTTCAAAGGGATCCGAAATATCTGTTCTCTGATTCCACAGAAATAAGGCTAGCAAAGAGATCCACGAAATACAGATGGAACTCTGTGAGTGGAAGTCATACATCGCAGAGCACTTTCTCAGAAAGCTTCTTTCCAGATTTCATCTGAGGATATTTCCTTTTTCACCATAGCCCTCTATGGGCTTCCAAATATCACTTTGCCAATTCCACAAGAACTGTCTTAGCGAAAGGCTTCTTGAGAGGAAAGCTGTAACTCTGGAGATGATTTCAGAGAACACAAAGAAGTTTCTCAGAAAGCTTCTTTATCTTTGTTATCGGAGGATATTTCCTTTGGCCATATGGTCTTCAAAGGGATCCGAAATATCTGTTCTCAGATTCTACAGAAATAAGGCTAGCAAAGGGATGCACGAAATACAGATGGAACCCTGTGAGATGAATTAACAGAACACTAAGCAGTTTCTCAGAAAGCTTCTTTCCAGATTTCATCTGAGGATATTTCCTTTTTCACCATAGCCCTCTATGGGCTTCCAAATATCACCTTGGCAATTCCACAAGAACTGTCTTAGCGAAAGGTTTCTTGAGGGGAAAGCTGTAACTCTGTGAGATGATTTCACAGAACACAAAGAAGTTTCTCAGAAAGCTTCTTTCTCTTTGTAATCGGAGGATATTTCCTTTGGCCCTATAGTCTTCAAAGGGATCCGAAATATCTGTTCTCAGATTCCACAGAAATAAGGCTAGCAAAGAGATCCACGAAATACAGATGTAACTCTGTGAGTGGAAGTCATACATCACAGAGCAGTTTCTCAGAAAGCTTCTTTCCAGATTTCATCTGAGGATATTTCCTTTTTCACCATAGCCCTCTATGGGCTTCCAAATATCACTTTGCCAATTACACAAGAACTGTCTTAGCGAAAGGCTTCTTGAGGGCAAAGCTGTAACTCTGTGAGATGATTTCACAGAACACAAAGAAGTTTCTCAGAAAGCTTCTTTCTCTTTGTTATCGGAGGATATTTCCTTTGGCCCTATAGTCTTCAAAGGGATCCGAAATATCTGTTCTCAGATTCCACAGAAATAAGGCTAGCAAAGAGATCCACGAAATACAGATGGAACTCTGTGAGATGAATTAACAGAACACTAAGGAGTTTCTCAGAAAGCTTCTTTCCAGATTTCATCTGAGGATATTTCCTTTTTCACCGTAGCCCTCTATGGGCTTCCAAATATCACTTTGCCAATTCCACAAGAACTGTCTTAGCGAAAGGCATCTTGAGTAGAAAGATGTAACTCTATGAGTTGATTTCAGAGAACACAAAGAAGTTTCTCAGAAATCTTCTTTCTCTTTGTTATCGGAGGATATTTCCTTTGGCCCTATAGTCTTCAAAGTGTTCCGAAATATCTGTTCTCAGATTCCACAGAAATAAAGCTAGCAAAGAGATGCAAGAAATACAGATGTAAGTCTGTGAGATGAATTAACAGAACACTAAGCAGTTTCTCAGAAAGCTTCTTTCCAGATTTCATCTGAGGATATTTCCTTTTTCACCGTAGCCCTCTATGGGCTTCCAAATCTCACTTTGACAATTCCATAAGAACTGTTTTAGCGAAAGGCTTCTTGACGGGAAAGCTGCAACTCCGTGATATGATTTAACAGAACACGAAGAAGTTTCTCAGAAATCTTCTTTCTCTTTGTTATCGGAGGATATTTCCTTTGGCCCTATAGTCTTCAAAGGGATCCGAAATATCTGTTCTCAGATTCCACAGAAATAAAGCTAGCAAAGAGATCCACGAAATAAAGATGTAACTCTGTGAGTGGAAGTCATACATCACAGAGTAGTTCTTCAGAAAGCTTCTTTCCAGATTTCATCTGGGGATATTTCCTTTTTCACAATAGCCCTCTATGGGCTTCCAAATATCACTTTGCCAATTCCACAAGAACTGTCTTAGCGAAAGGCTTCTTGAGGGGAAAGCTGTAACTCTGTGAGATGATTTCACAGAACACAAAGAAGTTTCTCAGAAAGGTTATTTCTCTTTGTTATCGGAGGATATTTCCTTTGGCCCTATAGTCTTCAAAGGGATCCGAAACATCTGTTCTCAGATTCCACAGAAATAAGGCTAGCAAAGAGATCCACGAAATACAGATGTAACTCTGTGAGATGATTTAACAGAACACTAAGCAGTTTCTCAGAAAGCTTCTTTCCAGATTTCATCTGAGGATATTTCCTTTTTCGCCATAGCCCTCTATGGGCTTCCAAATATCACTTTGCCAATTCCACAAGAACTGTCTTAGCGAAAGGCTTCTTGAGGGGAAAGCTGTAACTCTGTGAGATGATTTCACAGAACACAAAGAAGTTTCTCAGAACGCTTCTTTCTCTTTGTTATCGGAGGATATTTCCTTTGGCCCTATAGTCTTCAAAGGGATCCGAAATATCTGTTCTCAGATTCCACAGAAATAAGGCTAGCAAAGAGATCCACGAAATACAGATGGATCTCTGTGAGTGGAAGTCACAAATCACAGAGCAGTTTCTCAGAAAGCTTCTTTCCAGATTTCATCTGAGGATATTTCCTTTTTCACAATAGCCCTCTATGGGCTTCCAAATATCACTTTGCCAATTCCACAAGAACTGTCTTAGCGAAAGGCGCCTTGAGGGGAAAGCTGTAACTCTGTGAGATGATTTCACAGAACACAAAGAAGTTTCTCAGAAAGCTTCTTTCTCTTTGTTATCGGAGGATATTTCGTTTGGCCCTATAGTCTTCAAAGGGATCCGAAATATCTGTTCTCAGATTCCACAGAAATAAGGCAAGCAAAGAGATCCACGAAATACAGATGGAACTCTGTGAGTGGAGTTCATACATCACAGAGCAGTTTCTCAGAAAGCTTCTTTCCAGATTTCATCTGAGGATATTTACTTTTTCACCATAGCCCTCTACGGGCTTCCAAATATCACTTTGCCAATTCCCCAAGAACTGTCTTAGCGAAAGGCTTCTTGAGGGGAAAGCTGTAACTCTGTGAGATGATTTCACAGAACACAAACAATTTTCTCAGAAAGCTTCTTTCTCTTTGTTATCGGAGGATATTTCCTTTGGCCCTATAATCTTCAAAGGGATCCGAAATATCTGTTCTCAGATTCCTCAGAATTAAGGCTAGCAAAGAGATCCACGAAATACAGATGTAACTCTGTGAGTGGAAGTCATACATCACAGAGCAGTTTCTCAGAAAGCTTCTTTCCGGATTTCATCTGAGGATATTTCCTTTTTCACCATAGCCCTCTAGGGCTTCCAAATATCACTTTGCCAATTCCACAAGAACTGTCTTAGCGAAAGGCTTCTTGAGGGGAAAGCTGTAACTCTGTGAGATGATTTCACAGAACACAAACAATTTTCTCAGAAAGCTTCTTTCTCTTTGTTATCGGAGGATATTTCCTTTGGCCCTATAATCTTCAAAGGGATCCGAAATATCTGTTCTCAGATTCCTCAGAATTAAGGCTAGCAAAGAGATCCACGAAATACAGATGTAACTCTGTGAGTGGAAGTCATACATCACAGAGCAGTTTCTCAGAAAGATTCTTTCCATATTTCATCTGAGGATATTTCCTTTTTCACCATAGCCCTCTATGGGCTTCCAAATATCACTTTGCCAATTCCACAAGAACTGTCTTAGCGAAAGGCTTCTTGAGGGGAAAGCTGTAACTCTGTGAGATGATTTCACAGAACACAAAGAAGTTTCTCAGAAAGCTTCTTTCTCTTTGTTATCGGAGGATATTTCCTTTGGCCCTATAGTCTTCAAAGGGATCCGAAATATGTGTTCTCAGATTCCACAGAAATAAGGCTAGCAAAGAGATCCACGAAATAGAGATGTAACTCTGTGAGTGGAAGTCATACATCACAGAGCAGTTTCTCAGAAAGCTTCTTTCCAGATTTCATCTGAGGATATTTTCTTTTTCACAATAGCCCTCTAAGGGCTTCCAAATATCACTTTGCCAATTCCACAAGAACTGTCTTAGCGAAAGGCTTCTTGAGGTGAAAGCTGTAATTCTGTGAGATGATTTCAC
>NC_092145.1:108555308-108796690 GCF_043159975.1 Macaca nemestrina | reverse complement strand
TAAGAACCCAAAAGACCACAAACAACATCATATCAGCTCAGGTCATGTTTATGGACAAACGAGTCAGGAAAAATAATTGGTTTACACAACATTTGGGGTTTTAGATGTGTAGTAGTATATAGAACATTGGTGGCACCTCAGAAACCTGCATTATGTCCCTATCTAGTCATCACCCCTGAAAGTATCCAGTTTCTGATCTCTGTCAGTGTGGTTATTTTTTTGCCTGTTTTAAAACTCTACACAAACAGAATTATATGTCATGGACATTTTTATGCCTGGCTTGTTTTGCTGCTTAATACTCTTATTTTGAGGTCTACCCATGCTGGTGCATGTAGAGATGTGTGCTTGCGTTTTTGTCGTATAATGGTCTGTTGTATGAATATACCACAATCTATTGATCGATTCAACTGTGCTGAGGCCTTCAGATTGTTTCCTGGTTGTGACTCTTGTCAATGATGATGCTGAGAATGTCTTCATTCATGACTTATGGAGAAGATGCTTGTGCATTTCTGTTGCATATATACTTGGATTGTGTGGTAACCAGCATTCTATGATGACCCCCATTGACCCTTGAATTTTCGAGTCCCCTTCCATTGAGTTGGGGTGGAAGCTGTGCATATGACAGGATATTACTCCCATGCTTATATTACTTTTATGGCAAGAAGATTTTGCAGATGGAATGAGGGTCACAATCAGTTGCCATTAAGATAGGGAGATTATGTGGGGTGGGCCAGACCTAATCAGATATACATTTACAAGGGTCTAGGTTTTTGCTGAGAGATTTGAAGCAGAGTAAGCGTTTGGAGGGGGCACATGACAAGGACCTGCAGGTGTCCTCTAGGAGATGAGTGCTGCCCCCGCCCCCTGACAGCCAGCAAGAGAAGGGGACCTCAGTCCTCTAGCTGCAGGGCACTGAATTCAGCTGGCAACATGGATGGGTCAGCAAGGGCGTCTTCCCCAGAGACTCAGAAAAGAACACAGCAAGTCTAACAACATCCCACCCTGTGAGTCCCTGAGCTGAGAGGCCAGTGACGCGGTGCAGACTTCTCACCTACATGACTGTGAGCTAACTAGTGTTGGTTCAAGCTGCTAAGAGTGCAGTAATGTGTTCTGCACCAACAGAAAACCAGTATAGGTTTTGGTACCTGAATGTGCAGTGCTACACTGTGTATTAGTCAGGGTTCTCCAAAGACACAGAACCAATATGATAGATATAAATGTATGAGAGGTGATTTATTAGGGGGATTGACTCACGTAGTGATGGAGGCTGAGAAGTACTGGTAGGTTGGCTCAGTCCAAGTGCTGGTGTTTTAATTCTCAGGCCGAAGCTGAAGACTTGAGAACCCACTGGGCCACTGGTGTAAGTCCTGGAGTCCCAATGCCAGAGAGTCTGAAGTTATGATGTTCAAGAGCAGGAGAGGGAGAGTGGTCTCAGCTCTGTGAGACAGAGAGAGAGAGAGAGAGAGAGAGAGAGAGAGAGAGAGGAAGGGGAAGGGAGAAGGGGAAGGGGAAGGGAAAAAGGACGGGGAAGGGGAAGGAGAAGGGGAAGGGGAAGGGAGGAAGAAGTCCTTTCTTCTTTTTTTGTCTCTCTAGGCCCCTGGATGACTAGATGATGCCTGCCTGTGTCGAGGGCAAATCTTGCCCACTCAGTCCACTGATTCACATGACAATCTCCTCTGAAAATACCCTCACAGACACAGCCAGAAGTAATGCCTTACCAGTTCTCTAGGTATAACCTTGGTCCAGTCAGGTTGACACATAAAATTAACCATCACACACTGCAAACACCTAAAAGTGTGGCTGTGGCTTTGGAACTGGGTAGTTGGCGAAGGCTGGAAGAATTCTGAAGTGCACAAGAGAGAATGCCTAAATCGCCTTGGGAAAAGGCTTCATTGCCATGGACAGACAGTTAGTAGAAGTCTGACTTTTCAGGACACTGCTGATGAGGGTCCAGAAGGAGGGAGGAACGTGTCATTGTCAACTGGTTAAAGGGAGGTCCCTGCTAGGTAGTGGCCGAAACTTTAACAAGATTATTGCCCACAGTTTTGTGGAAAGAAGAAAAATATAAATGATAAACTTGGATATATAGCCAAGGCAGTGAGTGGAGGTTGGCAGAATTTGGGGAGCCTAAGAGAGAAACCAAGGTTGCCTTGAGCAGACTGTCAGTACGAATCTGGAATTTAAAATCTCTGCTGCTGGGTGCTCTCTAACAAGAAGGAGGACTTTCGGAGACCCTATGTTGCCTCTGAGAAGGCCAAAATCACAGTGTACGGACTTCTAGTGCAAATGTGGACTTGAAAGTTTCCGACTGTGAGGGCTGCAGAAGGAGTGAGGAGCATGTTGCTGGAAACTACGGGAAGGGGGCATGTCACCAGAGAGTGGCAGAGAGCTTGGCCGGATTGCATTCCGCGGTAATGAGGAAAGGGGGAAAGCTGAACTTGAAAATTATGAAGTTATATTTATTATATGGCTGAGGACCCTTCCAAGCAAATTGCGGAAGGAGTGGCCTGCTTACTTCTTGATGCCAATATAGAAAGAGAAAGGAGAAAGAGAAATTGTGGGAAGAACTGTTAAACAAAAGGAACTGGGATTGGAATGATTTGGGAAATTTTCAGGCTATGTAGATGTTGGGGGCGGTGGGGGGGGCGGGACTTGAGGACTTACTCCAGTGACCCAGTGGGTTCTCAGACCTTCAGTTCTGGATGGAGAATTACGACATTGGCTTCCCTGGTTCTGAGGCTTTGAGACTTGGACTGAGCCATGCTAGAGGCACCCCTGTGGGGGTGGGGTTGGGGGCGCTAAATGAAGAGATTGCTTCATCCCCTGTGGAGGTGGGGTTGAGGGCACTAAATGAAGAGTGTGTGGCCTAGGGAGAACTCAGAGAGTGTGGCTGTTCAAGGTTGAACGTTTGCTGAGAGCTCAGTAAGGCCAACAGTCCAGAGTATTCAGCCCCACAAAAACCTCTTTCAGGAAGCTAAAGATGTGCCACAGAGATTGTCTCAACTACATCAGCAGGCCTCTGGGAAGCTTAAGGGTGCTGTCCCTCCATCATCTCCACAACAACCCCAAATGAAGAAGGGAGTATCTTGAACAAGTGAGCGACATGACTTGTGTGCAATACAGTGAATGCCAGTAAAATCCACACGAGTCACACAAGGTTCTTGAGAAACTTCAGGTAGCAGAAATACTGCCAGCCTGGACCATCTGCATTGTTCACTATTGACATTTGAGGTCGGATAATTTTTGTGGGAGGTAGTCTTGTGCTTTCAGTGGGTTGAATCTCATCCCTAGCCTGGATCTGCTGGATGCCAGACACACTGGCCTTAAAGGAAAAGAGAGAGTGGCTGTGGGTTCCATTCAGGAGGGTGCCAGATAATTCAGATCACTCTATCCAGGCTTTTTTGGCAAAAAACAACCCTCACCCTCCGTAACTAGTCATCTTCCTTGTCCCTCCTCCTCACTTCCCTTCCAGGGCCTTCTAAGCAGCTCACTTTCTTTTATAAAATCAATCACCAGGAAAGGGGAAAAAAAAGAGCTACAATGGAACAAAACAAAACCATTTAACAACTTTGACATAGGGGCTCAGCACCTCTGTCTGAGCCCCAGGCGTCCAGGCTGGGGCAGGGCTGGATGGCCCTTCTCTACTGGTAGTGCCTTTGCTTCCAGGTGCAGGAAGAGGGCGAAAGAGAAACCTTCCCCTTAACAGGGCTGAGGTATGCAGACCTGCTGATGTCTGATGCCCAGAGGTTATGTTGGCATGGACCAACCTTGGAAGGGATAGGATGAACAGAGGGATCTGGGCGGGCTGTTGCTTTGTCTCAGGTCTTGGATCCCCATGGGAGGATGGTGGGTGTGAAGTGGTTAGCCCTGATGGCCCCGGCCACTTCTGGCATGCTTGTCACAGATACATCAGTCCTAAATTCAAGTGTCTTCAGAAAGTGAAGATGTAAACTTCTCTTTGCAACATTAACTCCTAACATGTTACCCCCCAAAAAAGGAAAGAAAAGAAAAGAAAAGAAAAAAAAGAAAAAGCTCCCCTAGCAACCACCAGCCTATGTGGAGATGAAGTCCTCACCTCTCTGCCCCAAAGGGGCTTCCTTTCAGGGATGTCTGTGAAAAAGATGGCAGCCCCTTGGCCTGGGAGCAAACTCCAAGTAATAACAGCCTTTCCCCATACCCTAAGGCTTCCTTGTGCCCCAAATCAGCAGACGAAAAACACTGAGGTTTCTGTGGTGCTGGATACAGTACAGGGCTGTGTGACCTGAAGGAAAGAAAGGAAAGGAGAAGGGGGTCCAGGAATCCAGTGTCTGGTACAATGTGGGGCAAGCACCAGACTGGGCAGGGAAAGGCCTCAGATACCACCATCATAGCAGAGACCAGACGCTCATCCTTGGTTTGAGACATGAAATCATGGGAACTGAGATGGGCTTCTCACATACCAACCACTGGGAGGGCAAAGGTAGGGAAGGGCACAGGCTAAAAATTAACAAGGTGTCCAAAGTAAACAGCAAGGCCTTGTCAGCCTGGGATACTGTCTCCAACTCCCAACCTTTAGGCCCAACAGAGGAACCAGTTGATAAAAAGGGCCAAAGACATCGCAGTAAGTAAGCAACAGGACCATAAACTCCTCCGTGTTGCCCAGATCCCACTGAGAATGAATGTGCAGTCATGCCCACACCTGACACACATCCCAGTCTATGTGGGTCAGTCCTTCATCACCCTCCCTGCCTTCTGACAACAGCAGACTCCAGCCATTCTATTGTCATTCACAGCCCAATCCAAACAGTCAAGTGGCTGAAGAAGAGAATCAGGTATACTCTATGTCCTCATATACCTTCCTGCCACAGGGCTTCACCAACTGGCAGGATACCCCCCAGCCCCCAACTCCTCCTCATCTCTTGTTCCCAGGCAGGTCAATTGGAGAGTGAGCAGAGATAGATGGCTTGCAGAAGGGTATGCAAGATGGGGAGACTCCACCAGACCTTAGGAAGAGAATGGTATCTTTCTCCACCTTTTAAGAGAGGCAGAGTCTCCCTGAGGTCTCAGAGATTTTTCAGGGCAACACAAGAAATGTTTCCAAGCCTCAGCTGCAGGTGTTCACCTTTCCACTCTGGGGTGTGAGGAGACGGTCAAGTTGAGGACAAGTGTGTTCCAGATGCAGGCCAACTCTGTTCTCCAACAGTTTGAAGCAAACTTGGCATTGGGGCTCCAAGGGTAGGATGAAGGGTGTCACGGCAGGGTAGGGCCTGGCGTGAGGCAACAGCAAGCAGAGCGAGGACACAACAGTGGCCGCAGTGTACAGACACTGAACGTCAGCTTCAAACGATGCAACAGCAGGGAAATCTTGGGCACAGCTCTGATTCGAGCCACTCCCAACTCTCTTGCCTCCAGGATGGAGGCACTGTACATGCAACAGTCCAGAGAAAGATTCTAGCCAGTCCAAGCCCAGGCATATCCAGAGAAGGTGGGAGCTCTTCGGGTTGACTCCACCGAGGAAAACAGGCATTTGGGTATTTCAGATTCCCGCTTCACAATACAGCAACTTTTAAAAAAATATTATTTCCAAAAACAAAACAAACATTCCAAGGGGAGGGGAATGACATCACTTTCTGTGGATTAGGTGGGGGTTTTCTGATTTTTTTTCTTTTTTTGGTCTTTTATGGTTGATTTTGTCTTTCCCCCCTCCCCCCCATTTTCTCAAGGATGGAAAGGTCAGAGAAAAATAAAATAAATCATCTTTCAATAGTCTTTCCTGGTAAAAGCAGCGTCTCTCTGGGCTGGGGAGTAAAGGATGTGGGGCAAGGGGAGTGGGGAGAGGCTGAAACCTTCCCCCAAACCCCAGTTTTAGATCCTTTGGTTTCCTTCTCCCAGAAGATGGCAGAAGGGCATGGTGGGGACAGCAGGGAGAAAACATGGTGATGACAAACCCCAGATGATCAAGGGACTGATGCTCCTGAGGCCCAGAGGTGCCACCAGAGCCTTCTATGGGACAGTGCTGGGCAATGGGGGGCCCGCAGGGCCTTCTTGTGGGCTGCAGAGTTGGCTTGAGGGGGAGTAGGAGGAGGTTAGGGGTGGGGACCAGGGTTGCAGCCTACTAGCCATGTAGCAGAAAATATAACACACACACATATCAAACGTTTAGCAATTGTTATGGATCTTTGGCAGGATTGCATGTGAGTTAAATTTTATTTTTGGCTTTTCAGAGTTATCTAAACACTATCGCAGGGCTTGTCAACGTTGATGCTATTGACATTTTGGACCAGATAATTACTGCGAGAGGCCGTCTTGTGCTTTCAGGGAGTTAAGTAGCATCACTCGCCTAGATCCACAGGATGCCGGTAGCACCTCCTCTTTTCCCCAATAACAATAAACAAAAATGTCTCCAAACATTGACAGATGTACCCTGGGAGGCAAAATGCCCCTGGATAAGAAGCGCTCTTCTAGAGCAAATGAGATTTCCCCCAGTTTTACTGAGGTATGGCTGAAACAAAAAAAACTGCGTATATTTAGGAAGTACAAGGTGATGTTTCGATACGTGTATATTCTGTGAAATGATTACCGAGATCAAGCTAATTAACATATCCATCATCTCACACAGTTACCCTTTTGTGTATGGTATGAACACTGCAGATCTACTCTCTTAGCAAATTTCAAGTATGCAATGCATTGTTATTCACAGTAGTCACCATGCTGTACACATATATTTATTAATACGACATCATCTTCTCATGAGTAAAACACCTAACAGATGTGGTAGGTTTTCAAAATATCATTGCTGTTTATCCACTGAAATTTTATGGATACAAAATGAAATTTATTAGTGATAGATTTCATAAGTGATATAGATCCATATTTCTCTCTGTGTGTGCATGCTTGTGAGTGTGTGTGTGTTTGTGTGTATGTGTGTGTGTGTGTGTGCGTGCACGCCCGTGCGCACCTGGGGTGTATATGTGTACAGCATGGTGACTACTGTGAATAACAATGCATTGCATACTTGAAATTTGCTAAGAGAGTAGATCTGCAGTGTTCATACCATACACAAAAGGGTAACTGTGTGAGATGATGGATATGTTAATTAGCTTGATCTCGGTAATCATTTCACAGAATATACACGTATCGAAACATCACCTTGTACTTCCTAAATATACGCAGTTTTTTTTGTTTCAGCCATACCTCAGTAAAACTGGGGGAAATCTCATTTGCTCTAGAAGAGCGCTTCTTATCCAGGGGCATTTTGCCTCCCAGGGTACATCTGTCAATGTTTGGAGACATTTTTGTTTATTGTTATTGGGGAAAAGAGGAGGTGCTACCGGCATCCTGTGGATCTAGGCGAGTGATGCTACTTAACTCCCTGAAAGCACAAGACGGCCTCTCGCAGTAATTATCTGGTCCAAAATGTCAATAGCATCAACGTTGACAAGCCCTGCGATAGTGTTTAGATAACTCTGAAAAGCCAAAAATAAAATTTAACTCACATGCAATCCTGCCAAAGATCCATAACAATTGCTAAACGTTTGATATGTGTGTGTGTTATATTTTCTGCTACATGGCTAGTAGGCTGCAACCCTGGTCCCCACCCCTAACCTCCTCCTACTCCCCCTCAAGCCAACTCTGCAGCCCACAAGAAGGCCCTGCGGGCCCCCCATTGCCCAGCACTGTCCCATAGAAGGCTCTGGTGGCACCTCTGGGCCTCAGGAGCATCAGTCCCTTGATCATCTGGGGTTTGTCATCACCATGTTTTCTCCCTGCTGTCCCCACCATGCCCTTCTGCCATCTTCTGGGAGAAGGAAACCAAAGGATCTAAAACTGGGGTTTGGGGGAAGGTTTCAGCCTCTCCCCACTCCCCTTGCCCCACATCCTTTACTCCCCAGCCCAGAGAGACGCTGCTTTTACCAGGAAAGACTATTGAAAGATGATTTATTTTATTTTTCTCTGACCTTTCCATCCTTGAGAAAATGGGGGGGAGGGGGGAAAGACAAAATCAACCATAAAAGACCAAAAAAAGAAAAAAAATCAGAAAACCCCCACCTAATCCACAGAAAGTGATGTCATTCCCCTCCCCTTGGAATGTTTGTTTTGTTTTTGGAAATAATATTTTTTTAAAAGTTGCTGTATTGTGAAGCGGGAATCTGAAATACCCAAATGCCTGTTTTCCTCGGTGGAGTCAACCCGAAGAGCTCCCACCTTCTCTGGATATGCCTGGGCTTGGACTGGCTAGAATCTTTCTCTGGACTGTTGCATGTACAGTGCCTCCATCCTGGAGGCAAGAGAGTTGGGAGTGGCTCGAATCAGAGCTGTGCCCAAGATTTCCCTGCTGTTGCATCGTTTGAAGCTGACGTTCAGTGTCTGTACACTGCGGCCACTGTTGTGTCCTCGCTCTGCTTGCTGTTGCCTCACGCCAGGCCCTACCCTGCCGTGACACCCTTCATCCTACCCTTGGAGCCCCAATGCCAAGTTTGCTTCAAACTGTTGGAGAACAGAGTTGGCCTGCATCTGGAACACACTTGTCCTCAACTTGACCGTCTCCTCACACCCCAGAGTGGAAAGGTGAACACCTGCAGCTGAGGCTTGGAAACATTTCTTGTGTTGCCCTGAAAAATCTCTGAGACCTCAGGGAGACTCTGCCTCTCTTAAAAGGTGGAGAAAGATACCATTCTCTTCCTAAGGTCTGGTGGAGTCTCCCCATCTTGCATACCCTTCTGCAAGCCATCTATCTCTGCTCACTCTCCAATTGACCTGCCTGGGAACAAGAGATGAGGAGGAGTTGGGGGCTGGGGGGTATCCTGCCAGTTGGTGAAGCCCTGTGGCAGGAAGGTATATGAGGACATAGAGTATACCTGATTCTCTTCTTCAGCCACTTGACTGTTTGGATTGGGCTGTGAATGACAATAGAATGGCTGGAGTCTGCTGTTGTCAGAAGGCAGGGAGGGTGATGAAGGACTGACCCACATAGACTGGGATGTGTGTCAGGTGTGGGCATGACTGCACATTCATTCTCAGTGGGATCTGGGCAACACGGAGGAGTTTATGGTCCTGTTGCTTACTTACTGCGATGTCTTTGGCCCTTTTTATCAACTGGTTCCTCTGTTGGGCCTAAAGGTTGGGAGTTGGAGACAGTATCCCAGGCTGACAAGGCCTTGCTGTTTACTTTGGACACCTTGTTAATTTTTAGCCTGTGCCCTTCCCTACCTTTGCCCTCCCAGTGGTTGGTATGTGAGAAGCCCATCTCAGTTCCCATGATTTCATGTCTCAAACCAAGGATGAGCGTCTGGTCTCTGCTATGATGGTGGTATCTGAGGCCTTTCCCTGCCCAGTCTGGTGCTTGCCCCACATTGTACCAGACACTGGATTCCTGGACCCCCTTCTCCTTTCCTTTCTTTCCTTCAGGTCACACAGCCCTGTACTGTATCCAGCACCACAGAAACCTCAGTGTTTTTCGTCTGCTGATTTGGGGCACAAGGAAGCCTTAGGGTATGGGGAAAGGCTGTTATTACTTGGAGTTTGCTCCCAGGCCAAGGGGCTGCCATCTTTTTCACAGACATCCCTGAAAGGAAGCCCCTTTGGGGCAGAGAGGTGAGGACTTCATCTCCACATAGGCTGGTGGTTGCTAGGGGAGCTTTTTCTTTTTTTTCTTTTCTTTTCTTTTCTTTCCTTTTTTGGGGGGTAACATGTTAGGAGTTAATGTTGCAAAGAGAAGTTTACATCTTCACTTTCTGAAGACACTTGAATTTAGGACTGATGTATCTGTGACAAGCATGCCAGAAGTGGCCGGGGCCATCAGGGCTAACCACTTCACACCCACCATCCTCCCATGGGGATCCAAGACCTGAGACAAAGCAACAGCCCGCCCAGATCCCTCTGTTCATCCTATCCCTTCCAAGGTTGGTCCATGCCAACATAACCTCTGGGCATCAGACATCAGCAGGTCTGCATACCTCAGCCCTGTTAAGGGGAAGGTTTCTCTTTCGCCCTCTTCCTGCACCTGGAAGCAAAGGCACTACCAGTAGAGAAGGGCCATCCAGCCCTGCCCCAGCCTGGACGCCTGGGGCTCAGACAGAGGTGCTGAGCCCCTATGTCAAAGTTGTTAAATGGTTTTGTTTTGTTCCATTGTAGCTCTTTTTTTTCCCCTTTCCTGGTGATTGATTTTATAAAAGAAAGTGAGCTGCTTAGAAGGCCCTGGAAGGGAAGTGAGGAGGAGGGACAAGGAAGATGACTAGTTACGGAGGGTGAGGGTTGTTTTTTGCCAAAAAAGCCTGGATAGAGTGATCTGAATTATCTGGCACCCTCCTGAATGGAACCCACAGCCACTCTCTCTTTTCCTTTAAGGCCAGTGTGTCTGGCATCCAGCAGATCCAGGCTAGGGATGAGATTCAACCCACTGAAAGCACAAGACTACCTCCCACAAAAATTATCCGACCTCAAATGTCAATAGTGAACAATGCAGATGGTCCAGGCTGGCAGTATTTCTGCTACCTGAAGTTTCTCAAGAACCTTGTGTGACTCGTGTGGATTTTACTGGCATTCACTGTATTGCACACAAGTCATGTCGCTCACTTGTTCAAGATACTCCCTTCTTCATTTGGGGTTGTTGTGGAGATGATGGAGGGACAGCACCCTTAAGCTTCCCAGAGGCCTGCTGATGTAGTTGAGACAATCTCTGTGGCACATCTTTAGCTTCCTGAAAGAGGTTTTTGTGGGGCTGAATACTCTGGACTGTTGGCCTTACTGAGCTCTCAGCAAACGTTCAACCTTGAACAGCCACACTCTCTGAGTTCTCCCTAGGCCACACACTCTTCATTTAGTGCCCTCAACCCCACCTCCACAGGGGATGAAGCAATCTCTTCATTTAGCGCCCCCAACCCCACCCCCACAGGGGTGCCTCTAGCATGGCTCAGTCCAAGTCTCAAAGCCTCAGAACCAGGGAAGCCAATGTCGTAATTCTCCATCCAGAACTGAAGGTCTGAGAACCCACTGGGTCACTGGAGTAAGTCCTCAAGTCCCGCCCCCCCCACCGCCCCCAACATCTACATAGCCTGAAAATTTCCCAAATCATTCCAATCCCAGTTCCTTTTGTTTAACAGTTCTTCCCACAATTTCTCTTTCTCCTTTCTCTTTCTATATTGGCATCAAGAAGTAAGCAGGCCACTCCTTCCGCAATTTGCTTGGAAGGGTCCTCAGCCATATAATAAATATAACTTCATAATTTTCAAGTTCAGCTTTCCCCCTTTCCTCATTACCGCGGAATGCAATCCGGCCAAGCTCTCTGCCACTCTCTGGTGACATGCCCCCTTCCCGTAGTTTCCAGCAACATGCTCCTCACTCCTTCTGCAGCCCTCACAGTCGGAAACTTTCAAGTCCACATTTGCACTAGAAGTCCGTACACTGTGATTTTGGCCTTCTCAGAGGCAACATAGGGTCTCCCGAAAGTCCTCCTTCTTGTTAGAGAGCACCCAGCAGCAGAGATTTTAAATTCCAGATTCGTACTGACAGTCTGCTCAAGGCAACCTTGGTTTCTCTCTTAGGCTCCCCAAATTCTGCCAACCTCCACTCACTGCCTTGGCTATATATCCAAGTTTATCATTTATATTTTTCTTCTTTCCACAAAACTGTGGGCAATAATCTTGTTAAAGTTTCGGCCACTACCTAGCAGGGACCTCCCTTTAACCAGTTGACAATGACACGTTCCTCCCTCCTTCTGGACCCTCATCAGCAGTGTCCTGAAAAGTCAGACTTCTACTAACTGTCTGTCCATGGCAATGAAGCCTTTTCCCAAGGCGATTTAGGCATTCTCTCTTGTGCACTTCAGAATTCTTCCAGCCTTCGCCAACTACCCAGTTCCAAAGCCACAGCCACACTTTTAGGTGTTTGCAGTGTGTGATGGTTAATTTTATGTGTCAACCTGACTGGACCAAGGTATACCTAGAGAACTGGTAAGGCATTACTTCTGGCTGTGTCTGTGAGGGTATTTTCAGAGGAGATTGTCATGTGAATCAGTGGACTGAGTGGGCAAGATTTGCCCTCGACACAGGCAGGCATCATCTAGTCATCCAGGGGCCTAGAGAGAACAAAAAAAGAAGAAAGGACTTCTTCCTCCCTTCCCCTTCCCCTTCTCCTTCCCCTTCCCCGTCCTTTTTCCCTTCCCCTTCCCCTTCCCCTTCCCCTTCCTCTCTCTCTCTCTCTCTCTCTCTCTCTCTCTCTCTCTCTGTCTCACAGAGCTGAGACACTCTCCCTCTCCTGCTCTTGAACATCATAACTTCAGACTCTCTGGCATTGGGACTCCAGGACTTACACCAGTGGCCCAGTGGGTTCTCAAGTCTTCAGCTTCGGCCTGAGAATTAAAACACCAGCACTTGGACTGAGCCAACCTACCAGTACTTCTCAGCCTCCATCACTACGTGAGTCAATCCCCCTAATAAATCACCTCTCATACATTTATATCTATCATATTGGTTCTGTGTCTTTGGAGAACCCTGACTAATACACAGTGTAGCACTGCACATTCAGGTACCAAAACCTATACTGGTTTTCTGTTGGTGCAGAACACATTACTGCACTCTTAGCAGCTTGAACCAACACTAGTTAGCTCACAGTCATGTAGGTGAGAAGTCTGCACCGCGTCACTGGCCTCTCAGCTCAGGGACTCACAGGGTGGGATGTTGTTAGACTTGCTGTGTTCTTTTCTGAGTCTCTGGGGAAGACGCCCTTGCTGACCCATCCATGTTGCCAGCTGAATTCAGTGCCCTGCAGCTAGAGGACTGAGGTCCCCTTCTCTTGCTGGCTGTCAGGGGGCGGGGGCAGCACTCATCTCCTAGAGGACACCTGCAGGTCCTTGTCATGTGCCCCCTCCAAACGCTTACTCTGCTTCAAATCTCTCAGCAAAAACCTAGACCCTTGTAAATGTATATCTGATTAGGTCTGGCCCACCCCACATAATCTCCCTATCTTAAATGGCAACTGATTGTGACCCTCATTCCATCTGCAAAATCTTCTTGCCATAAAAGTAATATAAGCATGGGAGTAATATCCTGTCATATGCACAGCTTCCACCCCAACTCAATGGAAGGGGACTCGAAAATTCAAGGGTCAATGGGGGTCATCATAGAATGCTGGTTACCACACAATCCAAGTATATATGCAACAGAAATGCACAAGCATCTTCTCCATAAGTCATGAATGAAGACATTCTCAGCATCATCATTGACAAGAGTCACAACCAGGAAACAATCTGAAGGCCTCAGCACAGTTGAATCGATCAATAGATTGTGGTATATTCATACAACAGACCATTATACGACAAAAACGCAAGCACACATCTCTACATGCACCAGCATGGGTAGACCTCAAAATAAGAGTATTAAGCAGCAAAACAAGCCAGGCATAAAAATGTCCATGACATATAATTCTGTTTGTGTAGAGTTTTAAAACAGGCAAAAAAATAACCACACTGACAGAGATCAGAAACCTGGATACTTTCAGGGGTGATGACTAGATAGGGACATAATGCAGGTTTCTGAGGTGCCACCAATGTTCTATATACTACTACACATCTAAAACCCCAAATGTTGTGTAAACCAATTATTTTTCCTGACTCGTTTGTCCATAAACATGACCTGAGCTGATATGATGTTGTTTGTGGTCTTTTGGGTTCTTATCTTTCTGGGTACAAACATTTACATTTCTCGGTGGAAATATTGTTTTATCGGGTTCAGCTGGCTAGTCCAGACCCTGCCATGGTTCTTATGGAAAGTACGGTTTATGAATTATAAAACATTTGGTCCCAAGACTTTCAGGTAAGGGACTGTGGATAAGTGGTATTAGAGGATTTTGCCAACCAAATTGCCAACCATAATTGGCAACCATAATTCTGCCATATGGTTGCCAACCATAATTCTGCCAACCAAAGACAGATTTAGTAGACAAGAGCTAAGAAAGACTGAACAGAGCTTATCAAGACAGATTGAATTTTTACCTGTTTTTTTCTTTTTCTTCCAGCAATAATTCAGAAGATATGTTTTTTCTCCTTGGACTTATTGATATAATGGGCTAACAATATATTTCATAATACAACATCATCTCCTCAAGAGTAAAAAACCTACCAGCTGTGGTAGGTTTTCAAAATATCATTGCTATTTATCCACTGAAAGTTTATGGATACAAAATGAAATTTATTAGTGATAGATTTCATAAGTGATATAGATCCATATTTCTCTCTGTGTGTGCATGCTTGTGAGTGTGTGTGTGTTTGTGTGTATGTGTGTGTGTGTGTGCGCGCGCGCGCCCGTGCGCACCTGGGGTCCCTTGTGCATGTACTGTCTTTTCCAGATTTTGGTATCAGGCTACTTTCAGTAAACAAATTTGGAAGATTTCTATCTTTGTTTCCAGCTTCTAAGTCAATTTAATGAGGCTTATGGGTTTGTATTTTCTAAAAAGTATTAGATGATTGTATTCATCTCTGCTTGTATACTTTTTCCAAGCTCAGATGAAAAAAAAAAAAACAACAACAAAAGAACACCATTATCCGATAAAGGTGTGACAATTCAAAATGCTGCCCACCCTTGGACAGTCAGAGAAGTACACCCACCAGAAAGGACATGGGTGCTGATGCCAGACACAACTTGGGAGACTGTCCCAGATCCACCACTTCCTTAGTGTATGACTTTCAGCAAGTTACTTAGTCTCTTTTAGCCTTAGTTTCTCCATTTGTGAAATGGGGATAAGGTCCCCTTCTACGTCATTGCCTCCTCATGATTTGGCAGAGGCCGATTTTCACATCATCGCCCTGGCCAATTAGTGTGCAAAGCTGCTGTGATCCTAGGCAATGCATGCATAGTGAGGAGGTAATACTGACAACTGACATCAACCGGCAAGCGAGAGGTAATAACAGTTTTAGTAACTGTATGCATTTGAGGGCGTTTATTTAATCTTCAAATTACGTTTACAATTTCTGTGCATTCTTTCATGCAACATTTCTAGACAATTTCTACATAAAATGTATTGTCCATTATTTAATTTTCTCAAATCATATATATATGGGATTTTAAGAGTTAAACAGTCATACCATTTAGTAATTACATTACTAAATAATGTAACAGTAATTCGCATTCAATGAACACAGAAATCATTTGGTTCTGAAAACCTCCCATCCCCACCACACACACTTACTTCTCCTGCTGGCTCCCTGCAACAACTACCTTCAACTCTTATCTGCTTCTCCTAGTACTTAGCAAGATATTTGCAAACCGTAGACTTATTCTGATTGTGACATGTTTCAAAAATGGCCACAAATGAGACTTCCACTTTCAGCTTTGTGTGTAAATAGACAAATGACTAATCCCACCCTTACAACAAGAAAACACTGGAAAACGGATTCAGGTATCTTTTGGACTCATCAGAGAACCGAGAGGGGACAGCAGAACACCAGCCTAGAGTCCTGAGAGATTGTCAAATCCAGTGTCACAGCTGAGATCTGCTTACCTGAATCAGCAGCTTCTGTAGACAGAAGCCTGTAGGAGTGCTTCAGTAGTAACTACGATGAAGTGCTTGAGGCTGTGTGTGGACTAGCGTTAGTGTGACAATACCCTGGGAGCTGCAGTCTCAGGGGCATCCACATGTTCATAGCCTTTGGCTCGAGTCATGGGTTTTCACGGTGAAGATCTGAAAAAGACGCGGTGGTTTTTCTGGCTGGGAGAGAGGTAGAGTAATCATTGTCAAATACCCCCAGTGCCTTCTCCAAGACAAAAGCCCACTCTTCAGAGCAAGAGACTTGACCAAAGCCTTATCTTAGGTGCAGGAAGGGTATTCCTCTAACCTCTGCCCCACCGGGCTTCTAGTGTCACCGGTGGGGGGAAAAAAAAAATCAAGAGGGCTCAAGTGTGTAAAGGTATTATTTGGGAATGCTGAAGCCAGGGAAAGGACCGAGGACGTGGGGAGAGGGTAATACCACTGGAGAAACACTTGTCAAGGTCACAGCCCAGAGACACAGTCCCACTGAAAGACGGAGATCCAGTCATAAAGCTGTGGAACGCTTTCCCGCCCCTACACACCTTACCACCACTACAACCAGGCTCCAGGGAAATAACGGCGGGTTACAGCTCAACGTGCTGCAAGACACAGGCTCTCCCTGAGCAGGAGCACTCTGTGAGGCCCAGATTCAAGCAGGAGGACAAAGGGAGAGAGAGATGGGAATTCTGAGAAAGAATTAAAAGGAAATGCTAGAAATCAAAAACACTAACAGAAATGACGAATGTCTCCCAGAAGCTCATCAGTAGAGTCAGCACAACCAAGGCAAGAATTGGAAAGCGTGCAGAAAGGTCAGAGGACAGCAGACACTTTCCAAAATGGAATGCAAAGAGTGAAAAGAGGGGAAGAAATGGAATCGAACATCTTACTGTGTGAAAATTGCAAAAGGTTCGACCTATTAATCTGAATCCCAGACACAGAAAGAAGACGGAGAGAACAGAGCAGAATAAATGTTGGAAGCAATAAGGGCCTAGTGCTGTCAAAATTAATAACAGACACCAAAGCACAGAGTCAGGAATCTCTCACCGTATATCAAGCAACATATATACCAAATACACATACACACACACACACACACACACCCCCCCCACAAACTCACGTCTAGACATATTGAAACTGCAGAAAACTAAAGAGGAAGAGAAAGTCTGAAAACCTCAATAAAAACACTGAAAAGCTCAATAAAAACACCTTACTGGTAGAGGAACATGGAAGAGAATTATGGCCAACTTCTCATCAGAACCCATGAGAAAAGAAGAGTGTAGACTGAAATATTAAAGTGTTGAGTGAAGAAAAATATCACCTAGCTAGAATTGTATGCCCTGCAAAATTATCATTAACAACTGAACAGGAAACAAAGACTTTCTCAGACAAATTAAAATCAAGCAAATTAACCTTCAGCAACTCTGCTCTGGGAGAAATGTGAAAAGACAGAAGGAAAAATAACATAGATGAGACGCTTGAATCTACACAAAGGCAGGGCCAGAATCAGTGAAGGAACAAGTGGAGGTAAAATCACACCTTTTCTGTTGCTTATTCTTGCAAGGTCTAAAGGAATACGGTTTGTTTAAAATAATAGTGACAATGTATTTGGTGACTATATAGCATATGGATAAGTTCATGAGGGGTTAACTGGGAATTCTGTCAGGTTAGGTACCTGCACTGCACACTAAGTGATGTACCGTTACTAGACGGTGGACTGGGCTAGGTAAATATGCATATTGTAAAGCCTAGGGCAAAAAGTAGTTCTAAAAGCCATATGATCCATACGCTAAGAGAGGCTACCAATGCTCAGGTAAAACCTGAAGAGACAACGACATAAAGAAAGAGGGACAGTACTTTTTACTTACAGGAGATACAGTTATCTATGTAGAAAACTCCAAAGAACTGCAACAAACTGCTGAATCAATAAACGAGGTTTTCAAGGTCACAGGGCACAATCAATATATTGATGATGACTGTTTAGCTGTATGTGACCAGTGAACAATGAGAATTTGATTTTTTAAGTTGCCCTTTACAACACCAGCTCTACATATTAAGTACTTAGGTCTAAATCTAAATGTCAGGCATAGGATCTCCTTGCAGAGACTACAAATATTGATGAGAAAAACAAAAAACAAACAAACGAACGAACAAAACTAAGAAGATCTGAATAAGTGGAGAGAGATGTCACATGTATGGACTGGAAGATTCGTAATTGTTAGAAGATTTCAAATCCTCCGCGACTGATTTATTGTAACATCAGAATCCCAATCAAAATTACAGCAATCACGTTGCAGATATCAACATATTGACTCGAAATTTCGTATTGAAGCACAAATGTGCTAGGAAAGAAAAGCCATTCTAAAAGAAGAGAACGGAGTTGCAAAAGTCATAAGATGCGATTCTAAGACCTACTATAAAACTACAGTAATCAAGACAGGGCGGCATGTACTAAGAATACACACACAGTTCAATGCAACAGACCAGCAAGCCCAGTAATCGAACTGCAGAAATATTTCTCAACTGATCCTTGACGAAGGCACAAGCACAATACAATGGGAAAAGGATAGTCTTTTCAATAAATGGTGGTGGGAGATTTCGGGTCCATATGGAAAAAACATTAACCTAGACCAAGAACTCACACTTTAATGAAAGTTAACTCAAAAAGGGCCAAAGTCCCGTATGTAAAATTCAAAATATAAAACACAGGAAATATAAAAATACGAAATATATGCCAGGCACGGTGGCTCACGCCTGTAATCCCAGCACTTTGGGAGGCCGAGGCAGGTGGATCACGAGGTCAAGCGTTCGAGACCAGCCTGGCCAACATAGTGAAACCCCGTCTCTACTAAAAATACAAAACAAAACAAAACAAAAAATTAGCCGGGCGTGGTGGCAGACGCCTGTAGTCCCAGCTTCTCGGGAGACTGAGGCAGGAGAATCGCTTGAACCTGGGAGTCAGAGGTTGCAGTGAGCCGAGATCGCACCACTGCACTCCAGCCTGTACGATAGTACGAGACTCTGTCTCAAAGCAAAACAAAACAAAACAAACAAACTATATTATATGTAAAGAAATATAGAAATGTAAAACACAGGGAAGAAAACACAGGGAAAACATCAACATGTCTTTGTGTTTCCTGGTGGGGTTTTAGTCACAAACCCTACCACAGAGTCCATGAACAAGAAGCAATAATTTGGAGTTTATTAAAACTTAAAACTTCTGCTGTGTGGAAGACATTACTGTTAAGGAAGAAAGACAACCTAAGGACTGAAAGAAAATATTTTCAAAGAGATATTTGAGAAAAGACTTGATTCCAAATATTCAAAGGACTGTTGACATTCAAAGACCAAACAACCACAAATAACCCAGTTTAAAAACGAGCTAAAGGTCTGAGCAGACACCTCACCAAAGATTTGGAAGTGATAAATGAGCACGTGAAAGAATGTTTACTGTTATTTGGCATTGATAGATAAATGCAAATTCAAATAATAATTACATGACACTACACAGCTAACAGAACGGCCAAGACCCCCAAACTGACAAACCAACTGCTGCCAAGGATGCAGAACAACAGGAATGTCCATTCATGTAAAGTGGGAAGTCTCTATCTTCCAGCAAATTTGGAAGACAGTCCGCTTGGTCCTTAACGAGGCTCAACAGTCTTGCCACAGTGTCCAGCATTCTCGCTATTGAGTATCTGCCCAGTTTGCTTCAAAACGTATGTGTTGTCGAACAAAATACAAATCCAGGATTAGTAAGGAGAAACTTTATTCAAAAGGATGAGTAGAAGGAGGCAAAGTGTGTGGAGGGGACTTTTGCAGGAGGACATGAGTAGGTAAGGCACAGGTAATGCTTTAGGGCAGTGAAACTATCATGTGCGTTACAGACGGAATGTTTGCTTCCCGCCCAAATTCACGTGTTGAAGCCCCGACTCCCAGTGTGATGGTATTTGCAAGTGAGGTCTCTGGGAGGTAACGGGGTTTGAGGTTATGAGGTCATGAGGGTGGAGTCTTTATGATGGGGTTCGTGTCCTCCGAAGAAGAGGAAATGAAAATAGCTCTCTCTGTGTGAGGACATCATTACGGAGGTAGGGAACTATCAGGCTGAAACGCAGCATGTGACAAAAGGTTCTAACCTTACCAACGGGTGAAAAGCTTCACTGAAGGCTGTGAAGTACAAAGTGCTGATCTAAGCAACTCTGAAAATGAAAGAAGTGTGTAAGGCTAAAGACAAAGGAAATTGTACATACGCAGCATACTCGACTAGACAAACCTGTTGCGGGTATGGACACAGGTTGAAAAATCTGATACCGTTCTCCAAGTATACTGGAGCTGAACAATTAGTAAATGGATGCTGGAGGGTGAGAGGCAGGTTTTTCACTGCTGGAGAGGGAGGTGCAGATCGTAATGTGGTGGGGGCAAGAATGATTCGTGCTGCAATGGAATAGAGTTGCAGACATGGGTAGGAACTCATATTCAGCTTATTATAGATCCTCATGGTCACGTATCAAAATATTTATAGAAATATATATGTATATACATGGGTTAGTATACATACATATGTATTTCCTCTCTGTTTCGGCAGAGAGGGTCTAGAAACCACTAGACTCTGGCAGGTACGAGCACACCTACTTGCCAGACGTTGGTCTCTGATACCATTTTCTAATAAAAGGAAACAGAGATCCTTGGAGAATTGGCTGATCCTAGGAGCTAGGAAACAGGCCAGACAAGTCTAGAACGTATGCAAGACAGAAATGTGCAGGATGAGCCACAAAGCAAGGAATTACACAAAATGGAACCGCAAACAATGGGAGCACACCAACGGGACCTAGGGGTGAACTGAACATGCACCCAGTGGCCACAACTGCAAAAATGATAATAATAAAAAAGAAATAGCAAAGTACTGGATTATAATCTAAAGTATCAAGTAAGTATCCATGAAAGTATCATGATATACATAAATGATTGAATAACGAAATCAATGCAGGAGCACAGACAGCTGTGCCGTGAAGGAGCATTCCAAAGAACGTATGTAGATACTCTGCCTCAAAGAAAGGATTTATAACTTAGCACCAGTTCGGTGTGAACTTGGCTTAATGACTTCCTTCCAAAGAGTAGCATGTGGACAGGGGTTAAAAGAGTAACTTTTCATGGGAGCACCCAGTCCAACACTGCTTCTGCCAGGTGACCAAGGTCAACTTACACAATGAAAACTGATGTTGATATTAGGTACCCTTGATGCGATCAGACGAAAACAGCTCTTTACCTTTGTGGTGACTCTCCGGTAGCTCACAACATCAGTCTAATCATGAGATAAGCATTAGAAAAATCTGAGTTGAAAAATATTCTAGGGATCGAGGTTGGAGCAGGCGGATCACTTGAGTCTAGGAGTTCGAGACCAGCCTGGGCAACACGGCAAAACCTTGTCTCTACAAAACACACACACACACACACACACACACACACACACACACACATCACAAATTAGCCGGGCATGTTGGTGCATGCCTGTAGTCCCATGTACTATGGGAGGCTGAGGGAGGAGGATGGTTTGAACCTGAGATGTGGCGGCTGCAGTGACCTGAGATCCCACCATTGCCGTTGCGTACTCCAGCCTGGGTGACAAAGCAGGGAACCCTGTCTCAAAAAATAAAAAAATAAATAAATAAATAAAATAAAATAAAAATAGAAATAAAGAGAAAGGAAAACAAAAGATATTCTAGAAAATACCTCACTAGTAACCCTGAAAACTCTCAAGGTCATGGAAACAAGTAAAGTCTGAGAAGTTGTCCCAGCCTATGATGATTAAATGTAGTGTGGTAGGCTGCATGGTATCTTGGAACAGGGGAAAAAAAAAAAAAGATATTAGGTAGGAAGTAGGAAACCTGGAATAAAGTGCGGAATTTAGTTTTTTCTGCCTCTCAAATACCACCAGCAGGGAACAGTTGGGGCTGCTGTGTCGGCAGATAAGCCAACACACAAAAATAGCATCGCAAATGCTCTGAAAATAAACTTTTTAAAAATCCCGGAACCTAAAAATGGACACCAGAATCTACAGGCTAAACCTAAAGAAAGTAGCTGACTTCTAACATCAAATAGTTGTCTCATGTCCAGAGACTCCTAAAGTAACAAGCAAAATACATTGTATGCGGTAGAGCAGAGCCCACCATGTCAAGAACCAGGAATAACACAACTTGAATGAGGAAATACAACCTAGTGGTGCCAACATAGAGACGATGCACACGTTGCCATTATCTGACAAACATTTTACAGCAACCATCACAAAAATGCTTCATTATGTAATTGCAAATAGTCTGGAACCAGACTAGAAAATGGAAAATCTCAGCGATGAGTAGAAGACGTATAGAAAAGAAATGATGGAACAGAAAACGAAAAGAGTAACAGAATTTGGAAACATTGCTGGATGCACTCGGTAAGAGACCTGTGATGACAAAAGATACCATCATCGTAATGGAGGCCCAATCAATAAGACTGACGGCCGGGCATGGTGGCTCACGCCTGTAATTCCAGCACTTTGGGAGGCGAGGCAGGCAGATCACCGCGGGCCAACGTGGGGAAACCCCGTCTCTACTAAAAATACAAAAATTAGCTTGGCGTGGTGGCGGGCGCCTGTAATCCCAGCTACTTGGGAGGCTGAGGCAGGAGAATCGTTTGAACCCGGGAGGCAGAGGTTGCAGTGAAGGGAGATTGTGCCATTGCTCTCCAACCTGGGTGACAGAGCGAGATTCTTCCTCAAACAACAAAACAAGCAAACAGAAAATAGGATTGACTACGCCTGAGCGAGAGAGAGAGGTCATGGAATGATTAAAAGCTGAATGGATCCTCAGTAAAGTTAGGACAATAACGAAGTTCCAATATCCCTACGACTGGAGTATCAAAAGTAAAGAGAGTGGACTGAAAGAGTAATATAAGAAAAGAAGGCTGAAAATATCCAAATTTTAATGAAAACCATAAACCCATAGATTCTGCAAAATGAGCAAACTTCAGATAAGAGAACCACAAAGCAATTCACACCAACACACACAGCATAGTCAGTTTTTGAAGCTGATAACATCACTGAAAGCAGCAAGACCAACGTGGTTCATTGATTATAGGAGAACACCAGTTTTAATGAGGGCAAATGTCTCCTCTGACCAGTGGGGGCCATTAGGAAGTGTCCTGAAAAGTTTCAGGTGTTGAACAAAAGTCCTGTCAGCTGTGAATTCTGTATCCAGTGATACCATCCTTCACGGATGAAGGGGAAATCGAGACATTCTCAGGTTAAAGAAAGCATTTTATCACGAGCAGACTCACGGTGAAAGAATGGCTAGAGCAGGTGCTCCAAACAAAAGAGGAAAGAATAAAAGATGGCCTCTGGAAGTATCTGTCAGAAAGGAGTCAAGACCAGTGGAAAAAACACCCTTAGGGGACAAACATTAAGCCACCGTTTTCCTTGTGAATTGTGGAAGTCATGTTTGGTGATTAAAGCAAAAAATATGAAACCATCCAATACTCCAGACAGAAAGGCAGAGGGGCTAAAAGGGGCTGATGCTTCTACACTTCAATGGAAGTGGTGAGAACTGGATACCAGGAGCCTGTGGTAAGTCACATATGCACATTGAAAATCCCAGAGCAACCACTGAGGCAATTTTACAAAATAAAGCACTCGAAAACACTTTCAGAAATCAAGATAAATCCTGCAAAGTGTACACGTAAGCCACAGAAGGGGGGGGTAAAAAAAAAAAAAAAAAAAAGGAGGTCTGGGTTAGCCAAGACACGGAGGAAACAAAAGAAAACAAACAGTAAGTCTGTGGACTTAAACACTAGCCCAGCGATCATGGAAATGAACTAAAAACATGTATGAAAAGGTCGATATTGGCAGAGTCAGTGAGAAACACAGTCTGACTATCCCATGTTTATATGAAACTCAGTTCCACTTCGGTTGCCCTGGGTAAATGAAAAGGATACGACGGGTGGGAAAAGTCACATCAGGTAAACATTAATTAAAACCGCAGAAGTAGGTATGTCAACATTAGGTAAAGAGGACTTGATCGCAGCGAAAATTACGAGAGAGAAAAATAAAACACTACACCCGAAAAAAAGGATCAAGCCCCCAAGAAGACTTTAGAGGAGTCTTTCCGTGCCCCTCCCACACGCCCCTCCAATTACAGTGTGTGGGTGTTCCTCTCTGTTCCCAGAGCCCCTGGTTCTTATTTCTGTCAGAGCAAACTGTCCCAAGGCGTTGGGGGCTGTATTTGCATACATCTGATCCTAAATGAATGTGAGTGCTTTGGAAAGCCTGATGCATCTCCACATCCCAGCGCCCAGGCGGGGTATCTGGTGCCCTGCGGGTGTTTGTTGAATGCCTCATGACTGCCTTTCAGGTCAGGGAAGGCTGTTGTGATAGGGTCAAGGGAAGGGTCTCTTTACATCGCATTCAACAAGGGGCCAATCCTACTGGCGCAGGCAAGGAGGCTGCTCAGCGACTGACGGGGAAATGAGGGTGGGGGGTGGGCACGCGCTCCGGAGGCTGCAGGCGCCATGGGTAGAGTGAGGAACCGGGCCACCGCTCAGCCGCGGCGGCGAAAGCGGCCCGCGGATCCTCCCGCCGGCTGCGCGGCCATCGCGGTCACGGGCGCCAGCCGCGCGCAGTGCCCCCGGGTCCAAGTCGGGGTCGGGAGCCACGCGGCGGCCAAGAGGTGGTTGGATAGGTGGCGACGGAAGCGCCGCTGGCGGCGGGTCCGGAAGGCGGGCCCCAGAGACCGGCTGCCCTCCGCGCCACCCCGGGACCCGCGGGGACCAGCCCGGTCCCCCAAGGAGCTGGACCTGGGCGCACAGCGGGAGCGCTGGGAGACGTTCAGGAAGCTGCGGGGCCTCAGCTGCGAGGGCGCCGCCAAGGTCCTGCTGGACACCTTCGAGTACCTGGGCCTCGTGCATCACACCGGGGGCTGCCACTGCGGCGCGGTCCGCTTTGCGGTCTGGGCCCCGGCAGATCTGCGCGTGGTGGATTGCAGCTGCAGGCTGTGCAGGAAGAAGCAGCACCGCCACTTCCTCGTCCCGGCCTCGCGCTTCACGCTGCTCCAGGGCGCGGACAGCATCGTCACCTATCCGTCCGACACGCACCCGGCGCTGCACAGCTTCTGCAGCAGGTGCGGGGTGCAGAGTTTCCACGCAGCTGTCTCCGACCCCCGCGTGTACGGCGTCGCCCCGCACTGCCTGGACGAGGGCACCGTGCGCAGCGTGGTCATCGAGGAGGTCGGCGGTGGCGACCCGGGGGAGGAGGCCGCCGAGGAGCCCAAGGCCATCCACAAGACGTCCTCCCAGTCCGCCCCTGCCTGTCCCCGCGAACAGGAGCAGTGATTGGGACGGCAAGCCCGCCCGAAACCGGCCCGGGCGGCCCTGCGGGGAGCGTCCGAGTACCTGCACAGATCACATGCTGTGAAAGAGGTGTTTCTGGCCTGGTCAAACCGTGGATTCCCTTCCAGTATTTACCCTTCCTGTCCACTAGTTTTCAGTGAACTCGCTTACGGTCCAAATCTTGAACACACCTTTGTCTGTGTAGCACAACGTTAATCTTGCAATTCGATAAGCAAGAAGAGTGTCTCTGATTTTTCAAGCCATCCATTGTATCTCTTGCTATTACTGTTCTGCCTACAGTTGGCACAAATCACCTGCAGATGATTCCTGTGTACTGTACGTTCCTGGTGCTATTGTGAACAGGCTTGTTGTTTTCAGCGCTTTGCGTCTGGTGTTTAGGACGGCAACACACAAACAGTTTGTAAACATGTACTAGGACGTCTTCCATTGATTATGGTGTGCGTGTGCTCCCGCACCTGTGAGTTTTAGGTAGACGTTCATATTTTCACTACTTAGATTCGAGTTATGCTATTTCCTGTTTTTTTAATGATATATTTCAAGATTTGGTCGTGTTACATACCTCATTACTCTTAATCACCAAAAGCTGTTACTATTTTGCTTGTTTTTGTTTGGAAAGTGTCTCTGGGTAAGGAGATGGGGATACAGGAATGAGAAAGACACTGTCCACACAGGAATGAGAAAGACATCCGTGCATTGTATGCCCTCTTTAATCTTTTGAAATACCTGTCTTGTACATGTGTTAAGTATATAGAAATCAGTAAATACCTTCTAGGAAACGATGTGTGTTGGTGTGTCTGTAATGTCCGGCTTGGCTATGGCAAGGCTTGGTTCTTGAAAGTACTTGGTCTCAGATTATTTGAGGAGGTGGTGCTGACTCTGGCTTTTGTAGTAGAGACAACTTCCCCCAGGGTCCCCTACATTTCTGATGAGGGGAATTAGCAGAGGGTTTACACACTCGGCCTCTGGGGATACACGACCTGTCTTTGAATCCTGGACCTGCTGCCTACTCGCTATATAACCCGTATGGAGTAGATTAAACCCGATTCCTCAACTTGCTCTCTCCTCAAGAGTGTTAACAGCGAACAGAGTGTTTGTTCTCAGGGTAAACACAGTGCCTTGCCTTGACTACCTGATCCATGAATGCTTTTTTTCTCCATTTCAGGCCCCCAAAACTCCTCCTATCAAGGCACCCAGACAATATGAAACTGCATTGTTTAGGGGCGTCCATACACGTGGGAAAACCATGAAGAATTGGCAGTGAAATAATCTAAGCCAGCATCAGATTAAGGTTTAACTCTATGGAAGAGGAAGGGCTTTGAGTGGGGGGCGTGTCCTGCATTCCTGTTCCTCTTGCTATGTAACAAACGGCCCCACAGTGAGTCCATAAAATCACCGCCATTGTATCATATGCATGGAATATCAGAGGCAGGAATTCAGACAGGGCGCAGTGGACATGGCTTGCCTTGCATGGTCTGGGACCTCAGCTGCAGAGGCCTGAGGCCTGACTGGCTGGGGACTGGAACCATCTGAAGGCTCATTCACTGACATCCCTGGTGCCTGCATAGAGAGGAGTGGAAGACTAGGCCTGGCGAGTGGAGGGCCTCCGTGTCACCACTCCATGGCCTTTGGCTTCCTCACAGCAGGGTGGGCCTCCCAGTAGTCAGGCTTCCCACCTCATGACTCAGGCTCCAAGTAGCACTCTTCCGTATCCAAGGTGAATGTTGCATCACTTCTCACAGGCAAGACTCAGAAGTCATGTTGAGTCAACTGTGTCATACTCTGTTGATTAGAGGTGAGTCACAGTCTTTTCAGATTCAGGCGTGGGAGGGAGATTAAATCGCAGGTCTTGGTATGAACGGGGCAACTTTTATCACAGTACGAGAGATGGGAGATATACTTGTGGCCATACAGTCTGGCACAGTGGGCTCCTAGGGAGCTGGTTATGTTTCATTCGGTTCTCCCACATGGTGGCCACTCAGATGTGCGTTGATTAGAGGTGAGTCACAGTCTTTTCAGATTCAGGCGTGGGAGGGAGATTAAATCGCAGGTCTTGGTATGAACGGGGCAACTTTTATCACAGTACGAGAGATGGGAGATATACTTGTGGCCATACAGTCTGGCACAGTGGGCTCCTAGGGAGCTGGTTATGTTTCATTCGGTTCTCCCACATGGTGGCCACTCAGATGTGCTTGACGGGTCACATATTGTTTGTGTACAGCTGTGTGTGACTGAAGACATAAGAAGGAAACAAAATAGGTGACTGACTCCTATCTCTGAGCAAGACCAAGAGTAGACTAAATGAATGACTGGAGGTACGGAGGGAGCGACAGTCAGAAGGGGGCTGGCTGCTTAGTCCTGGAGCCGACCTTGGCCACGCCCACGCAAACCCAGTCCAGGGTAGAAGTCTTATTGTCTTCCGGACCGTAGGTATTTCTGACCCCACCAGAAATAGTTAACTTCCTGCTGGTTGCATATGCTGGACTGCCTTAGCCCCATGCCACTGACTGCCCCTTCCTCTATCCTTTCTAAGCCCTTTGTTCACTTGTTCATCCATTCCACAAGCATTTACAGCGGGTTTGGAACGTGTCAAACAGAATGTGAGAAGGACTTAAGGCTATGGACAAAAAGTGGAGTTGGGTAAAGATGCTCAAGCGAGGTTCTTAGAATGTAGCTCAGTTCTTCCATAGAATACCATAGGGAAGGAAATGGAGATTTCCCCCCCTCTCAGTACAATGGAAGAGCGCATCTGGCACCGGATCCACAAAAGCCGCTTGTTTGTATGCTGGCTCTTCAGATGACATCTTAGGACGAACTCCAGACTAGAAGGTGAATTTCCTTTCTGACAAGTGTCAAGGGAAGACTTGGAAATGTGTTTAAAAAGGAAAATTCCCATCATGAAACCAAATGGAAGACAATATCACTGGTCATAAAATATAACTAGAAATAGATGTAATCAAAATGTTTATTATTATACACAATTTCTATTATTTTGTTTTATTTTTTGAGACAGATATTCGCTCTGGTGCCCAGGCTGGAGTGCAGTGGCTCGATCTCGGCTCGCTACAGCCTCCACCTCCCCTGCTCAACTGATCCTTTCACCTCAGCCTCCCAAGTAGCTGGGATTACAGGCACGTGCCACCACAGCCCGCTAATCTCTTGTTGTATTTGTAGAGATGGGGTTTCGCCATGTGAACCAGGCTGATCTTGAACTCCTTAGCTCAAGCTTCCCAACTGCCTCGCTTCCCAGAGTGCTGAGATTACAGGTGTGATACATAATTTGTACATGTACCTTTGAAAATGAAAAATATGAAATAGACCTAAGCACCCTCTCTCTCTCTAACAAATACTTCACGTGTGTTCCTTTATTTACTTCTCACTAAAATCTTTCAGAACTCCTATTGTTAATCTCAATTGGTGGAGGAAAAAAACTGAGACGCTGATAATGGAAGGACCAAGCCCATGGATGCCAAGGGGGCAGGTGGCAGGGAGAAGTTGGAAAGCCAGGGTGATTGAACAGCATGGTCAGTAAGGACTGGGGAAAAAGTAGCTCTCAGGCACTTCTGCCCCATTCATCCTGGCCCCTCTCTGTTTTCATGGATCCAATTCTCTACGCATTTCACCCTATCTCCACCTCACATCAAAGGCAGCTCTTCATCCCTGGCCGAGATCCTTTGGCCAGCTGCCCAGTGCACGCCACCATGATACGGGCCTCCTGTAAAAATCTGAAACGACCGTAGATTAGATGCTCTGCTATTTCATGAGCCCCCACGTTGTTTGTTTATGTGCCAATATACTTGTGGCTATGGCCACAAACGACCTGCATATCACAGTTTGGAAAACACTTATTTTGAGGACAGAGGCTTTGAACGGACATCCACCTGGGCTTGTGTCCCAACTCTGCTACTTGTTCCTGCCTGGAATGGCAACAAGTTTTAAGAGTAGCATTCACCTTCTCTGTGAGGCTTCAATGAGAGCATGCACATGAAAGAACGATGGAGCTTAGCCTATATAAGCGCTTACTGCATTTGAGCCCTTTTTATTCATCCTGTTGTTGTTTGAGCAAAAATCCAAATGCAGCTTTTGTCTTAACTGCACACAGACTGAGGTGTAGGCACTACTTCCAGGACCACTATCTCAGGAGCTGTCATCCACACTTCTCTGATGTAAAAACTGAGCGTAAAAGCAATTCAGCTACGAAAAGTTAGGGGGAGGGAAGAACATAGGCCTTCTGGTTCCTTATTAAGTTACAACTTGCCCTAGACCCTGTCATCTCCCAGTGTATGGTGTGAGGAACAGAGATAGCCTTTTCCGTTCAAAACTGTGTGACGGGGGCATGGGTCAGCAAAGTACAGGGTCCTGCAGGAGCACAGCGATAGGGCACCCTTTGTCAGACAAGTCAGTACACCGTTCTGGGCCTTGGTTTCCTCATCTGTACAACGGCGACAGAACTACGCATATCTTAATTTACTGAGGATTTTAAGTGAAGTGCTGGAAGGAGAATATGGAGCTCCATGCCCTGATGCGTCAAATGGTCAAGAAATGTCACCCGCCGTTCCTAATACGACTTATGTTATTATACCCCGATATTTGGACCAAAGGGACCTAGACCTTATCACTTTTGCCTGGGACTCTGCAGTACATGCCGCAATGAGTTACCCTGATAACTTTCCCCTCCTCCATTATGACCAGGATCAAGGTTTTTCTGGGAATGGCACCACAATTTCTGTGACTCCACCACAATTCCTGAGACTTGACTCTGAGCCACTATCACAGTCTGCATGCTCTTCCCAATGTGAGGTGTGCGGGTGGTGGGGTTGATGCCATCACTGTCTCTCGCTTAAATAGTAGACTTGAAGTGAGTGAAGGTCGTTCTCATGGGTCAGGCTGTAAAACATGTAAGCAACAGTGAATTCGGACCCACAAGTGGACATTGGAGAAATTGTTAACAGCCGGGGAGAGCTGCAGATACCAGCTGGGGAAAACCAAATTACAGCCGCATGGTCTCTGAGATAAACTCTCGTCATTGCAAGGTGGCCAATTCCCGCCTCTAGAAGACCCAGGGAGATTGCTCCCAGCATCCCAGAGGTAGTTGGTTAGGATTCGCATCTCTAAAATAAGTGTTTCCAGTATCACATGCAGGCACAAGGGTGTTCACCGGAAAAACCGACTGTCTTGCCTGAGTATATCTTCTTGCACATTGGAAAATCTTTCCTAGAGACACTTTGATGAAGATTCTCTTTCCCATTTTCTTTCTGCCAACCTGAACAAGATCTCGCTAAATATGGGATATTAAAAATTATGTTTCAGGAGATTGCATTTCTGGCTGTATTGGAGGGAAAAAAAAAACACCACATTGATCCTTCCCCCGCAAAGCAACGAAAGAATCCAAATGACGATGGTTCCCAAGATATGGACCTAATGCAATGGAAGAGAACTATCTGCAAGACAGAAGAAAGAGACATGTCGAGCCGTATGCCTGCCTCAGCCTACTGGCGGGAGGAGGAACTCAGGCGGAGCCTCGTTGTCTCCCCGAGTTGTGGAGTACGTGGTAGGAACATGAGTCCTCCTTAAAAAGGAAAGAAATCCTGCCATTTGTGACAACATGAATGAACCTGGAGCATGTCAGGTCAAGTGAAATAAGCCAGGCACAGAGAGACAAATAGCAAGTGATCTCACTTACATGTGGGGTCTCAGAATTGGAACTCACAGAAGCAGAGAGTACAAAGGGTGGCTACTGGAGGTTAAGGGTTCTGGGGGCATAGGGAGTGTTGGCAATGGGTAGAAAATTTCTGTTAGACAGGGGGAATAAGTTCAAGGGAGCTATTGTAAGCCATAGTGGTTATATTCAATAGCAATAGATTGGTTATTTGAAAATTCCTAAGACAGTAGCTTTTAGGTGATTCTACCACCACCACCAACAACAACAACAGCAACAACAAAAACTGATAAATACGTGAAGGGTGGAATATGTTAATTAGCTTGATTTGGCCATTCCACACCGTATACAGATATCAAGCATCCTGAGGTACACCATAAATATATACAATGTTTACTTGTCAATTGAAAAATAAAAAAAAGAAAAGAAAGAAAGTGATTTCACAAAATGATGAGGGACCACTAGACACAAAAGAGTGGATTGGACCTTACCTCACGCTACATACAAAGATTAACTCAAAATGGATCAGAGACCTAAATATAAGAGCTACAATGATAAAACTCTTATAAGGAAATATAAGACTAAATCTTACGTTTCTCTTCCGTAAGTTTTACGTTGTGACCTTCCTTTAGGCAAAGGCTTTTGTGTGTTTGTGTATGCGTTCGACACCAAAGTACAAGCAACGAAACAAAAAAGTAGATAACGTGGACTTTTAGACAACCCATGGAAAATACATCGGATGGTAGACATATCCAGGATATATAAAGAACTCTGATAAATCAACAGTCAAATGATGACCTAATTCAAAAATGAGTAAAGAATCTGAATAGACATTTTGCCAAAGAAAGTATACAAACGGCCAATAGGCACACGAAAAGCCACCCACCATCATCATTAGCCAGTAGGGAAATGCAAATCAAAACCACAGTGAGCTACCACTTCATACTCAGTAGGATGACAAGAATAAAAAAGACAGGCGATAACAATTGCTGACAAGGATGTGGAGAGATTGGAGTCCTCATATATTGCTAGTGGGACTATAACATAGGGCAGCCTGGTTTGAAAGAATTTGGCTGCTCCTCAGTACTAGAAACAGAATTTCCATATGGCCCAGGAGGTTCATTCTTAGCTTTCTACAAAAGAGAAATGAAACTCTATGTCCAAACAAAATCCTGTGCACAAACATACACGGTATCGTTATTCCTAGTGGTCAAAGACTGTGAGGGGTGCAGGCGTCCATCAGTTGACGAACTGACGGATGGAATTTAGTGTCTCCATTCAGGGGAGTATGGCTTGGCAACAAAAAGGGATGAAATACTGATACATGCCATAACATGCATGAGCCTAGAACACGTGATGCTGCATGAAAGAAAATCACAAAAGACCACATATTATGTGATTCCATTTGGAAGAACGCCCAGTATATGTAAACTTATGGACTAAGAAATTTTATTGCCGTTTGCTTGGAGAAGGAGAACAGGGTGGGGAGTGACTGTTAATGTGTATGGGGCTTCTTTCCAACGTCATTATAAGGTTCTAAAATGCGATTGTGGTGATGGTTGCAGAACCTTGTGAATACGCAGAATGGAAACAACAAAACAAAACAAAACAACAACAAAAACAAAAACACCTGAATTGTACACTTTAAATGGGTGAAGTTTATGGCATGTGGATTATATGCCAACAAAGTCTTTTTTCAAAACTATCATTTATCGTCCACTTTATGTGCACTTACCTCTATTTATTTCCAAATGTACATGAGTAACATTCATGTCCACTAATTGGTTGAGACTTTTGAAAAGCACTGATAACCTGATGCATTTTTGGGAGATGAGAAGCAGAAATCAATGGTTAACGTGTAGTTTGGCAAGAGCTGTGACCGCTGTGAAACTTCATTTCCTCATCTTCGAAGTAATTACATCTACTTTGACATGACATCGTGGGAATTAAATAACAATGAATATGAAACATTCAACTCAGTGCCTGGGATTAACAGACACTCCAGGAAGGGTGAAACTCATATTACTTACCAGAGTACGGGGAGGATTCATTAAGAAGGTAAATGTTTAAACAATGTACTGAGTCTAGTATGTCAATTTCTTTTCTCTTTTTCTTTTTTTTTTCCAAGAAAGAACAAGGTTCAAGGTATTTGTGAGAAGTTACCCTGGGGAGTGCAACCATTCTGGAGTTATAACTGTGTTCAAGTCCTGGATCCCACTTACAAGCTGTGTGACCACAGGCAAGTGACTGAAATTCTCCCTTGCAGTTGCCTCATCTCTGCCAACTCTGCATCTCTGCCAACACTGCATCTCTGCCACAGCGATACTACTACCTTCCCTGGAGGGTTGCGCTCAGAATAAGAGATTAGAATGATAAAAATGGAGTTCGTTACTCCTGCGTTTTCACTTTCTCCCTTTTTAAGGTCTTCTTTTCCTGATTCTAAAAATGTATTCAAGTATCCTTCAACCCAAATAACCTTCCTTTGTCTTCCACTCTACCTACCAAACTCTTCCTCATTTCCTTTTAAATGAAGTACCCTGGACTTCTCTTCCTCACTCTTCAATTTCATGTAGTCCGTCTTCATTCACGTGGGCCCCCAAGCTGTCCCAACTGATAGGTATCCATAATGTAACAAGGATGTCCTACCTCATGAATCCCAATGGACTCCTCTCTCCCTTCTGATCTGGCCTTACACCTCCACAGCATCACCCTCCCTCCTTCCTTCACATCTGTGGTTCTACTTTTTCTCCTAGTTACTATCCTATTCCTCGGAGATTCCTTTCTCCATCTCCTTCCTGGGCTTCTGTTTCCCTGTGTGCTTCAGTGTTACTATTCCCTAGGTTTGGTCCTCGGCCAGCTCTTTACATGCTATCTTTCCTACATCCTGGGGTGAATTAACTCGCGCTCATGGCTTCGTCTGGCTGATTGCTGAGAGGACTCACAAACGTGTATTCCTGGTCTGAAAGTAATCGCTGAGCACCACACTGAAACGTCCAGTTGCCTTCTGTACATCCTGGATGTTTTCACAAGCACCTCAAACTCAGATCTATCTCAGTGCACTCCCCTCAGCTGCAAATTTGTGCATGCCCCTGTATTTAATGCTTCAACTGAGTACGCTAGCATTGCTCAGTCATCCAACCCAGAAATGTTCCTTCATCAAAGACTGGATGAACTTAGGCCTGAAGTCAAGAAACAGCAGAAGACTGGGGAAAAGTCAGATGAGTCCGGAGACCAGTACCATGGACAATCGTAGACCTCAACCTCAACCAAGCCCTATATGGGGGCCAGTCAGTCTACTGTATTTTCCCAACCAGCTCTCTCTCCAACTACCTGTAATGACCATTTATTATACAACTGTATGACTCTGGAAACCCCTGATCTCCTTTCCCTCACTCTCAGAAGCTGGCCGCACCTCCTATTTTCCTGAGAAAATCCAAGACCTCAGGAGAGACTCTCTCCATTTCCTACCAGCAATTGTGAACACCTACCTGCATGTACAGGCACAAGTTGTTGCCTTTCCTCCATTTATGACAGAACGTCCCTCCTGCTCTTTCCGGGTAATCCTTCAATGTGTGCTTTGAATCTCACTGTTCCTATCTTCCCAGGAATCTTATAGTATCCATCATACATTTATGCTCCCGATCGCCCCCGTCAACTTCAACCTGTCCTTCCCAAACATATCTTTCCAATAGCACTAAATCACGCACTGGTCATGAAAACCTTATTTTTTTTTTTTTTATCTCTGTAAATTTTATTTTATTTTATTTATTTATTTTTTTATTATTATTATTATTATACTTTAAGTTGTAGGGTACATGTGCATAACGTGCAGGTTTGTTACATATGTATACTTGTGCCTTGTTGGTGTGCTGCACCCATCAACTCGTCATTTACATCAGGTATAACTCCCAATGCAATCCCTCCCCTCTCCCCCCTCCCCCCTCCCCATGATAGGCCCCGGTGTGTGATGTTCCCCTTCCTGAGTCCGAGTGATCTTATTGTTCAGTTCCCACCTATGAGTGAGAACATGCGGTGTTTGGTTTTCTGTTCTTGTGATAGTTTGCTAAGAATGATGGTTTCCAGCTGCATCCATGTCCCTACAAAGGACACAAACTCATCCTTTTTGATGGCTGCATAGTATTCCATGGTGTATATGTGCCACATTTTCTTAATCCAATCTGTCACTGATGGACATTTGGGTTGATTCCAAGTCTTTGCTATTGTGAATAGTGCCGCAATAAACATACGTGTGCATGTGTCTTTATAGCAGCATAATTTATAATCCTTTGGGTATATACCCAGTAATGGGATGGCTGGGTCATATGGTACATCTAGTTCTAGATCCTTGAGGAATCGCCATACTGTTTTCCATAATGGTTGAACTAGTTTACAATCCCACCAACAGTGTAAAAGTGTTCCTATTTCTCCACATCCTCTCCAGCACCTGTTGTTTCCTGACTTTTTAATGATCGCCATTCTAACTGGTGTGAGATGGTATCTCATTGTGGTTTTGATTTGCATTTCTCTGATGGCCAGTGATGATGAGCATTTTTTTCATGTGTCTGTTGGCTGTATGAATGTCTTCTTTTGAGAAATGTCTGTTCATATCCTTTGCCCACTTTTTGATGGGGTTGTTTGTTTTTTTCTTGTAAATTTGTTTGAGTTCTTTGTAGGTTCTGGATATTAGCCCTTTGTCAGATGAGTAGATTGCAAAAATTTTCTCCCATTCTGTAGGTTGCCTGTTCACTCTGATGGTAGTTTCTTTTGCTGTGCAGAAGCTCTTTAGTTTAATGAGATCCCATTTGTCAATTTTGGCTTTTGCTGCCGTTGCTTTTGGTGTTTTAGACATGAAGTCTTTGCCCATGCCTATGTCCTGAATGGTACTACCTAGGTTTTCCTGTAGGATTTTTATGGTATTAGGTCTAACATTTAAGTCTCTAATCCATCTTGAATTAATTTTCGTATAAGGAGTAAGGAAAGGATCCAGTTTCAGCTTTCTACTTACGGCTAGCCAATTTTCCCAGCACCATTTATTAAATAGGGAATCCTTTCCCCATTTCTTGTTTCTCTCAGGTTTGTCAAAGATCAGATGGCTGTAGATGTGTGGTATTATTTCTGAGGACTCTGTTCTGTTCCATTGGTCTATATCTCTGTTTTGGTACCAGTACCATGCTGTTTTGGTTACTGTAGCCTTGTAGTATAGTTTGAAGTCAGGTAGCGTGATGCCTCCAGCTTTGTTCTTTTGACTTAGGATTGTCTTGGAGATGCGGGCTCTTTTTTGGTTCCATATGAACTTTAAAGCAGTTTTTTCCAATTCTGTGAAGAAACTCGTTGGTAGCTTGATGGGGAAATCTTAAGGGCAGCCAGAGAGAAAGGTCGGGTTACCCACAAAGGGAAGCCCATCAGACTAACAGCAGATCTCTCGGCAGAAACTCTCCAAGCCAGAAGAGAGTGGGGGCCAATATTCAACATTCTTAAAGAAAAGAATTTTAAACCCAGAATTTCATATCCAGCCAAACTAAGTTTCATAAGTGAAGGAGAAATAAAATCCTTTACAGATAAGCAAATGCTTAGAGATTTTGTCACCACTAGGCCTGCCTTACAAGAGATCCTGAAGGAAGCACTAAACATGGAAAGGAACAACCGGTACCAGCCATTGCAAAAACATGCCAAAATGTAAAGACCATCGAGGCTAGGAAGAAACTGCATCAACTAACGAGCAAAATAACCAGTTAATATCATAATGGCAGGATCAAGTTCACACATAACAATCTTAACCTTAAATGTAAATGGACTAAATGCTCCAATTAAAAGACACAGACTGGCAAACTGGATAAAGAGTCAAGACCCATCAGTCTGCTGTATTCAGGAGACCCATCTCACACGCAGAGACATACATAGGCTCAAAATAAAGGGATGGAGGAAGATCTACCAAGCAAATGGAGAACAAAAAAAAGCGGGGGTTGCAATACTAGTCTCTGATAAAACAGACTTTAAACCATCAAAGATCAAAAGAGACAAAGAAGGCCATTACATAATGGTAAAGGGATCAATTCAACAGGAAGAGCTAACTATCCTAAATATATATGCACCCAATACAGGAGCACCCAGATTCATAAAGCAAGTCCTTAGAGACTTACAAAGACACTTAGACTCCCATACAATAATAATGGGAGACTTCAACACTCCACTGTCAACATTAGACAGATCAACGAGACAGAAAGTTAACAAGGATATCCAGGAATTGAACTCATCTCTGCAGCAAGCAGACCTAATAGACATCTACAGAACTCTCCACCCCAAATCAACAGAATATACATTCTTCTCAGCACCACATCGTACTTACTCCAAAATTGACCACGTAATTGGAAGTAAAGCACTCCTCAGCAAATGTACAAGAACAGAAATTATAACAAACTGTCTCTCAGACCACAGTGCAATCAAACTAGAACTCAGGACTAAGAAACTCAATCAAAACTGCTCAACTACATGGAAACTGAACAACCTGCTCCTGAATGACTACTGGGTACATAACGAAATGAAGGCAGAAATAAAGATGTTCTTTGAAACCAATGAGAACAAAGATACAACATACCAGAATCTCTGGGACACATTTGAAAACCTTATAATGATAAAAATCAACAATCAAACACTCAAAGCACCCTCCGTCTTCCCCATATTACCCTGCATCCACTACCTTATCTCCTTCCATTCACAATGAAACTTAGAGCTTTCCACACTTGTCATTACTTCATCACCTATTCATCCTAAAACTCATTCTTGTCCCCCACATCCCAATGAAATGGCTCTCTCAAAGGTCACCGTGGTGTTCATAAAGTTGAGCACAATGGAATGTTCTGTCCTCATGTCATTTTATATCTCCAACTCTATGAACAGGAGGAAACACTCTTCTTTTTGAGAAACTACCATTGAGTTGGCAGTTTGCAATTTTCCTTTGAATGGGCCATACTTTCAAGTTTCCTTGTAGGCTTTTGGATTCTTTTGTTGCTGCTGAAAACTAGGACTTTGAGTGTGGTAATGTGGTAACACGGAAAATTAGATCCTCTACCTTCTCCAGGATTTGCAGTTGTTGATTTCTGAAAGCTGCGGTCGTTGATTTTGTCTAGAGGGTTTTCCAAACCCTTTTGGGAGAGCCTGCATTCGTTGTCACGTGTGGCCACTGAACTCTCTGTTCCTTTAGTTTGTTTTCAGCTTGTATTTTGGCAGCAATTTCCTTGACAGCCTAGAGCTTACAAAAAAAAAAAAAAAAAAAATTCCTCTGTCAGCCTTTGTGGATTCGCTCTGGGCTGCAGCACTCCTTCAACCCTCAGCCAGGCCACTTACAACTCTGTCTTGGCTGTCACTTCCTGTTTAGACTGAGTCCAGAGATCAGCTGGTGAAAGCTTAGGGTCTTCTCAGGTCTTTTCTGAGCATGCATCCAATCCTGGGCACGCACCTGGCTTTCGACAATCCCCAGGGTACGGGACTGCTTCTGAATGATCTAATTTCCCAAATGGTCTGTCCGCCAGCATATCCCCCAGGCTTTGTGTTATCTGCTATAGGTTTCAACTGTAGTTTCTGCCTCACGCAGCTGCGGTTTTTTGATTTGCCTTATAAGGTTTTCAGGAGCTGCCCAACATTTTTCCGCTCTGACTTCCCTGTTAGGTCAAACAGAGAGGAGCATCTTGCTTCTGTCTTTCAGGAAGCCCCTAGACAGGTTAGAACCGATGAAAACCATGATTTTTGAATAAGCTCTGCTCTGCTCCCTCCGGAACCAGGTACCAGGGTTCCACACGGGGGATACAGGCTGCTGGGTGCAATGCCGCCAGGAGAAGGTGGAACGAGGGCAAAGGAAAATGCGACAACGTTTCCCTACGATTTTTTCCTTACGGCAACTTTTTTGATTGTGGTAAAATATGCAGACCATGACATTTGGCATTTAAACCCTTTTTAGTTTACATGTCACTGGCACGTAAGTACATTCACATTGTTGTGCAACCCTCACCATTATCCATTTCCAGAAGTTTTCATCTTCTCAAACAGAAACTTTGTGTTCCTCACACAGTAACTCCCTTTCTCCCCATTTCCCACAGCCCCTGGTGATCTCTATTCTACCTTCAGTTTCTAAGCATTTGTCTCTTCTCAGTACCTCACAGAGGTGAAATCTCACAGTCTATGTACTTTTGAGCCCAGCTCACTTTCCCTAGCATAAAACCTTGGAGGTTCATCTATGTGGTCCCACATGGCAGGATTTCATTCCTTAAAGCTGTATCATGTGTATGCCACATCTTCTTAATCCATTCATCCAGTGATAGACTATATCTTTCTTTTTCTTTTTTCTTTCTTTCTTTCTTTTGTTTTGTTTTGTTTTGTTTTGTTTTTTTTAGACAGGGCCAGGTGGGAGTACAATGGTGCGATCTCGGCTTACTGCAACCTCTGCCTCCTGGTTTCAAGCGATTCTCGTGCCTCAGCCTCCTGAGTAGCCGGGACTACAGGCGTGCACCACCACACCCGGCTAGTTTTTGTCGTTTTACTAGAGATGGGTATCGCCATGTTGGCCAGGGTGATCTTGAACTCCCAAGTGATCTGCCCTCCCCGACCTCCTAAATTGCTGGGATTACAGGCGTGAGCCATCCGGCCCGGCCCAGTGATAGACATTTAATATGTTGTGTACCCTGGCTATCGTGAATAGTGCCCTAAAAATGAGCCACTCACAGACAGACAAATACTAGGTGATTCCACTGAAACGAGGAATATACAATAGTCAGCCCATAGAAGCAGAGAGTAGAATGGTGGTTACCTGCGGCTGAATGGGGTGGGAGAAATGCGGAGTTGCTCATCAGTGGGCGTCAAGTTTCAGTTATGCCAGAAAAATAAGCTCTGGAGACTTCCGTACAAGGTTGTGCTCACGGTTAACACTGTCTTGTACACGTTAGGGTTTGGTAAGAAGGTAAATCTCACGTTAAGTGTTTTTGAACAATATTGTAAATGACACTCTCTGGGCGTCTTCTCTGACCCCTCAAACTAGGTCAGGTCACCATGTTACAGCAGCCTAGGTGCCTTTTCTTCATATCACATGCCATAGTGAAAGAATTCATACAAACACGTAGAAGAGTGTTTGCTACACAGCAAGCACTGAATAAATTTAACTACTAGCACCATTTCAACATACAATTGTGTCATGTTTTCAGCTCTTATTACCTACATTGAATAAACTTGGAGTTGGATGTGAAGCAGTTACTTCGTTCATTCATAAAGTTAGCTCTGTTCTGCGTGTTAGAGAAGAGAGCAGGAGACACAAACATAATTTTTGATGAACTCGCGTGTCCCCTCAATCTATAAGGTGACACTAAGGCAGAGACAGACACTGTTTTCCTGCAGGTCCACGGAGAGCAGCAGACAGGCTTTGCTCAGGGTGGGCTGAAGGGGCACTGCCAGATTCCTTCCGGAAGGGGCCTTTGACGACAGAAATCCACCTGCACAGGTGGCTGCACTTCTGTCCAAGGCTCAAGAAGGCCCGGTGCTGGGATTTCAAACAGTGTCCATCCCTCCTGTCCCTGTCACTCCTCTCTTTTGATGTGAGCCCTAGGAGGCAATCTCCCTGTTGTACAAAAGAGTTCCTGTCTGTCCCTGAGCTCACTGCCTGCTCCTCAGGAGTTAGTCAGAGCAGCCAGAGAAAACATCGACCGTATCCTGTACTCAGTCTCCAGACAATTGGCCATCGTCCACCTCCACTCCCAGCCCTTGAAAACATGCTGAAGAGAGCCACCCCTACAACTCAACAGAGCCAGAGACAAAGCTCAGGGGTATCCCAGAAGCATTCCCCCACCTTCCCATTCCTGCCTTCAAGAAACTTCCCCTCTCCCTCTAGGAGGCTGGGAACTCTGGTTTGGTTCTGTCACATGCCGCACACAGCCAAAGTAGGGGAAAGACAGGGACAACTGAAGGAATCCGGGAGCAGCAGCCAAAATTCAAGGGAAACATGATAGGGTACTGCACTGGGGAGGTGCCTAGTCTTCCTGTCACTCTGGTACATACCTTGCCGCTTAGGTGTAGTCACATAACCTCTCCAACCCTGGGTCTTCATCTGTCGAATGTGGTAATAACCCCATACCGTTGGAATCCTGAGAGGCTTCAATGCCCCCTAATGGATGTAAAGTGCTGAGCACACAGCCTGGAGCCAGAGAAAACTCATAACGTTGAACATTTAAACTTGGCACGTTATCTCGTTTTCCTTTATTTTTTCTAAAATCACCCTTCCTTTCACTAATGAACCCCTCCGCAAAGCGTCTTTTCTCTCTCCCTCCCTTCACGGCCAGGTGTCTTGAAGAAGGTGTGGGTGCTCCGCCTCCATTCCTCCACCTCTCTCTCACCTGTCAGCCTGCACCTGACCTTCACTCTGGCACCCACCCGCACGCATTGTCTTTCATTGACTAATATCTCCTGTGGCCTCTGGCTCACTACACGTCATGAAAATTGTCCAGTCTTCAATTGCATGACCTTCCTCCCTCTCTGATACCACGGAGCACTATTTCCTCCTAGAAACACTCTTATCTTTTCAATTCTGTGCCACTGCTTTCCCGATGTTGTTCTCCCTTTCTGGCCATTCACGTAGCTCCTCCATAAGCTCATCCTCCACTACCCGGGCGTTGCGTGTTTGACTTCCTCTGGGCTTGGTCCTAGGGCCACTTATTATCAATCCGTGCTCTCTCCCTAAGGCGACCCCAATCTGACCCTCACCTTGAACTAGCCATCTATAAGTCACCAGGGATATTTCTTTATCAGGCCACACCGTCAGCGCAGCTCCAGACTAGAATGACCAACTCTGCGTGCAATATATCCGATTGAGTGTGTTAAAGGCAACTCCGACTCCACAGGACCAAGGACAAATGCGTGCTCATCCCCCTGTATTTGGTTCCTTTTCAGTGTTGTCATCCCATTCAATGGCATCAGACTCTATTCAGTGGTACATGCCAGCAGTTTAAGCATCATCCTTGTCACCCCTTTCTCCCTTACCTGTTGCATGGTATTCTTGCCAACTCTTACAGATTTGTCTCCTAGATATCCGTCAGACTTCTCCCTTTTTTCCATCTTCACTATCACTATTCTTGCCCAAGTTCTCACCATGTCATACTTTGATAATTTGAAGTGTTTCCTAACTGGCCATTACCCACATTCACTCTGGCCTCTCTCCAGTCCAAATCTGTCCACATGATATTTACAAGGAGAGGATGTCACATACACACACACATGCACATCCCAGTCACTCCACCTGGTTACAACCGTAAGAGCTCTTCCATGCTCTCAGGGTAAAAGCCAAAATCTTTAGCATAGCCTAAGTGTTCTGACCTCTCCCTGAGGTTCAGGACTAGGGTGCGACAAGAGAGGCACTTGGGATGCAAAATTTAAGAGAATGTTCACAGCCAGAGTCATGCCAGTGGAGTGTCGGCAACAGGGAATCGGTGTATGTTGCAGTTTTGCACCTGTGATGCCACTCTTGATTCAGCCCTGCCATCCTAGCCCATCCATCGTAGTCACAGTAATAACTGCTCACATGCACTGAATGACTGCCACTGGTCATCAGAGTTGATGGCTCTGTGTGCTTTACAGTCACGATGTCACTGAATTCTCACAAGAACCCTGTAAGGTAGCTTTTTTCATCATCCGATGGGATACGGGTAAAGGCCCCACAAGGTTCAATTACTTGGCCCCCTGTTACAGAGCTACTCACTGAGAGAGCTCTGGGCCAAATGCAGGCCATCTGATCACACAGACTCAGTTATCAGGCTGAGTGGCCCTCAGCCACTTTCCTTCTTTGACTCCCCATCTCACAGCACTCTCCTACTTGTGCTTTTCACTCCAGTCACATAAAGCCTCTTCAGTTCCTCAGACTTGTTACAATAATGCTGACCACAAGGCCTTTGTACATGCTGTTGCCCTCAGTAAGGACTGAACGACCACCACTGCTTTTTTTTTTTTTTTTTTTTTTTTTTGAGACGGAGTCGCTGTTCCCCAGCCTGGAGTGCTGTGGCATGATCTTGGCTCACTGCAAACTCTGCCTCCCAGGTCCAAGGGATTCTCCCACCTCAGTCTCCAGAGTAGCTGGATTACAGACGCCCGCCACCAGGCCCCGGCAATTTTTTGTATTTTTAGTAGAAATGGGGTTTTACCATGTAGGCCAGGTTGGTCTCAAACTCCTGACCACAAGTGACTCGGCAGCCTCAGCCTCCCAAAGTGCTAGCATTACACTCGTGAGCCACCGTGTCCAGCCCAACCATGGCTTTTTAAGGATGTGCCATTCATCCTTCAGATTTCAGCTCTGATGCCACTCAATTGTGCCCCACATCAAGTCTAGGTTAGGGCCCCATTACTATGATCCCACATAGAAATTTGCTTCTTATCATCAGGGCACTGTCATCACAGATTGTATGCTCATTAATGTGATGTTTGGTTAATGTTATCTGCAGACCTGTAAGCAAGAGGACAGATAGCACCATGTCTGGTTTTGCTCCTCACTGAATTGCCTGTAACTCACACAGTGCTTGGCCCTTGGCAAATGTTAGATGCTTATTGTGAAATGAATTATTTAATTAGTAAATAAATTGGAGAAGTTTCACCTAGGGCAACAGGATGAGGAGAACAGTTTTCTAGGCAGAGGGAACTGTATGTGTAAAGGCTATAGGGCAGTGAAGAAATCGGCATGTTTGATAAACTGAAAGAAGGCCAGCATGAGAATTGTCAATGCCTTCCAGTCAAAGAGGACCAGGAGTACACAGGCAGTTAAACAAATTGGGTTTATCAGTCATTGCAATGAAGGAGAATAGAATGCATGCCACAAGGAAGCCTGGAGCATTTCAGAAATATTGCGTTAAAAAGAACCTATTATAGGATTTGCGTTTTTGTTGGGCAATTCTGTTATGTCCATCAGGAGAACAACATGGACCAGCTGTGGGTGAAAGGCCAGATTCTTAGCAGTGCAGAGACCTAGTTATAAGTGTGAGGCAAGTGTCTGGATGTCTGAGACTAATTTTTCACCATATGACTCAAAAGCAGAGAGATTTGCACACAATTGGCATAAGAGCCTGGAGAGATAGGCCGGCGGGGCTCTGCGGGGCCTGGAAGACTATGAATACCATGTTAGTGGAGTTGTGGGGAAGGGAACATACCCTGGAGTATCTCTGATGAGCAGAGCATGGACAGGGATGACGGCACTGTGGTGAATGAAAAGTAGAGCTACCCAAACCCATGAGGAAGGCAGGGCAGGTAGAGGCAAAGAGGATGGTGTTCTGGGCTGAGGACAGGAAAGATGGCTGGACCTATGAGCCCTGCTGTCCTACGGAAGCGTGAAAATGGCACACCAACAGGCACTCTTAGTTTGAAGACAAACCGGACAATACCTAGAAGATAGGCACCAACTCTTCCCACCAACTTTCAGGCCTGACCCTTAGGGAAAGCCTCACCCTGCATTTCCTAAGGGAGATGGATATCCCCGATACATTTGGTTGCTTTGGGGACTAAGGTGCTTAGCAACCACAGGTGGGTCACCGGGACGAACTTCTTCCGAGTTGGATTCATAACGGTCAGATACTTTGTTGTGAACTGGCTGAGACGATCTGCAGTGGGTGAACCGCTGGCCTGGTTGGACTCTAGGGATGGATAGGACAATTCACAGTTTATATTTATAGCAGTGTGAGTACAGGGGACTCCACATGCTCCTTTTATATGAGGCCCCTCGTTATATCATTTGACCTGCATAGTAGAGTCACAAATTCAGGCTTGTATAGCTCCAAAGCCTGTTATTTATTTTTCTTTTATGTTCTTTCCTTTATCACAGATTAAGAAATGGAATAGGTGATACATGCACACCTGCTGTAAAATTCCAAAGTTTCTAAACTATGTGCAGGCAACGGGTCTTCTCACCTCCATTGCTGAACCGTCCAGAGCTATTTCTTAAGGGCCCCTCCTCTTTCGGGTCAGGCTTTCAGATGCCCTTCTGGAGGAACATCACTGGGATTCAGGCATATACATCATGCAAACTCCTCTTTCTATATATTAAGGCAAGTACCAAATGGTGTGTGGACCTGGCATTTTTTTCCATCTCAGAATGGATCCTGGGACCGAGCACGGTGGCTCACGCCTGTAACCCCAGCACTTTGGGAGGCCGAGGTGGGTGGATCACCTGAGGTCGGGAGTTCGAGAGCAGCCTTTAGTAGAGTGGAGAAACCTCATCTCTACTAAAAAAACAAAATTAGCCGGGTGTGGTGGCGCACACCTGTAATCCCACCTTCTCTGGAGACTGAGGCAGGAGAATCGCTTGAACCTGGGAGGGGGAGGTTGCGGTGACCTGAGATCCTGCCACTGCACTCCAGCCTGGGCAACAAGAGCAAAAATCCGTCTAAATAATGATAATAATGTATCCTGGAGTACATTCTGTGCTTAATACAGCCAAAAGTTACAGCGTGCTTGCTATGCCATTGTTGTAAATGCTTCAAATCAATTAAGCTCATCCTCACCATAACCTAGGGAAGTAGGTGCTTTCCTCATTTTGTGCCTGAGGAGTGAAGAGCACATGCAATTGACATAACTTGCCATAGGTAATACTTCTAAACGAGGGAAGAACCAGGACTTGCACTCATGCCGTGTAGCTCCACACAGGTGAAGGCATTCTGCTCTTTGTCATGCCTGCATGGTATCCTTCGACACGGATACATCCTTTTCTTTATTTAGCCGGTGCCCTGTTGACACAGGGGTTTGCCCGGGCTTAGGCTATTACAGACAACACCGCATTGAGTAAACTAACATGTAATGTCATTCCATACAAGTGCAAGTACATCCAAAGGACCAATTCATAGCAACAGGATTTCTGGAGGAGGGGGGTAAAGCACACGCCATGTGGCCAGATATTGCTAAATTGCCTTCTCTAGGTGTTACATCAAGTTACACCCATACTAACAATGCAGGATGTGACTCTTCCCATATCCTCACCAAATCAATCTGTTTCAAACATTTGCATATGTGTCCATAGGATGATAGATCATGGACAGTATTTTACTGTGCTTCAGATACCCGTTTCTCTCATCAGGAGTGAGGATAGCAAGTTTTCTATTCATTTGGGAGCTTTTTGTGTTTTTCTTTTTGTGGACTGTTCAGGCCCACATATACAGAGATGACTAGCTGTCCTCCAGATCTGTTTCCTTTTCCTCCTGTGGTTTCCCAGCATCCTGGCAGGTAACTGTGGCTGGTGGACTGAGGCCTGGGCAATGGGTGGTGGGCCCGAGTGGCAACTCTCCCAAGCATGATTCATAAAAACCTCCTATAGGATCCTCCTACTCTTTCTTCCCCATCTGCTGGAAAGATGTTGACACCCAGAGCGACCCATGAAGCCAAGTGTTGAAGATAGCAGAGCTTCTGTCAACTGGTCCTAGATTATTTTCAAAAAGAAGAGCCAACCCTCCCCAGTCCTGTTTCCTTTTGGAAAAATGTAGGCAAAAAAAATGTTCATAGTGTTAGGCCACTAAGAAGTTGGAGTTCATCTGTTACAGCAGCTAGCGTTATCAATGACAATAGAGTAGGCTTAGTTCTTTTTTTCAAAAAATGAATCCACTGAGGGTATCTACTTATTAGGGAAATCAACCCTTTGTGATATGGTCGGTAAGCACTTTTAAACTTTGCTTCTTGAATTTTAACTTTACTTTAGGTGAATTTTGCTTGCAGAATCTTCTTTTAGTCTTCATGCACTTAAACTTATTACCTTTTCCTAGTAGGAATTCTGGTGCTGTGACATATCTCCAAAGACTGTCAACTCCAAAATTGCATCTGAAACTCTCTCGGAGAGGCTCATAGATTCCGACTTTTCCACAGGTTGTTTCATCATGAATGAATGACGACTTTTACCAAATTATTTTCCTGTATCTATTGAGGTGATCACATTTAGTTTTCTTCTTCCCTTTAATCTGTTCAAGTGGTGAATTATATTGATTTCTTTTCTAATGTTAAACCAACCTTGCTTTGCTGGAATAAATACAACTTGGTCATAGTATAGCATATTAGTCTGTTCTCACACTGCTATAAAGAAACATCTGAGACCGGGTAATTTATAAAAGAAAGAGGTTTAATTGGCTCATGGTTTTACAGGCTGTGCAAGAAGCGTAGGGGCTTCTTCTTCGGGGGATGTCTCAGAGAACTTACAATCATGGCTGAAGGCCAAGAGGAAGCAGGCACCTCTTACATGGCTGGAGCAGGAGGAAGACAGATTGGGGGAGGTGCTGCACACTTAAAGGACCAGGTCTCCCGATAACTCACTATCAGGAGAAAAGCACTACGGGGATGGTGCTACACCATTTATGAGAACTCTGTCCCCATGATCCAGTCACCTCCCACCAGGCCCCACCTTCACATTGTCAATTACAATTGAACATGAGATTTGGATGGGGACATACATCCAAACCATATCATATACTATCTTTTTAAAAATATATATATATTTTAGCTTTTATAGTATCTTTTTAAAAGATATTGCTAGCCTTTTCAACAAGTACGTTGCATGTGATATTTTCATGTATTTTTATGAGACAAATTGCTTTGAAATTTGCCATTCTCAAATTATCTTTGTCTAGTTTCCATGTCAAGGTTCGCTTAGTAAAACACAAGGGCTAGTGTACTCGCTACCTCTATTCTCTGAAAAAGTTGTGCAGTACTGGAGTGATCTCTCACATAAACATTGACAGAACTCATTTATGATCTATCTGGGACTAGAGATTTTTTGTCAAAATTATTTAATTACTGATTGCATGTATTTTACATTTACAGATCAAATCATGTTTTTACATCTTCTCTCAGGTTTCAGTATTTTAAGTATTTTACCATTTGTCCAATTCCTCTAAATTTTCAATTGATTGGCATGACGGTCTCTAATAGTGTGCCTCCCAGTTTTGATTCCTGATATTACCAATTTGTGTGTTTACTTCTTTTATCTTCACAAGTCTCACCCGTGGTTTATGAGTTTTACAGACTTTTTGGTTTTTGCGTTTTGCTTTTGAGACAGAGTCTTGCTCTGTTGCCCAGGCTGGAGAGCAGTGGCATGATCTCAGCTCGCTGCAACATTCGCTTCTGGAGTACAAGCGATTTTCCTGTCTTACCCTCCCATGTAGCTGGGACAACAGGCAGGTACCACCATACCTGGCTAATTTTTGTATTTTTGGTAGAGATGGGGTTTCACCAGGTGGACCAGAGACGGGGTTTCACCATGTTGAACTGTGCTCAAGTGATCCGCCCGCCTCAGCCTCCCAAAGAACTGGGATTACAGGAGTGAGCCACTGCATCCAGCCGAGGTTTTACAGACTTTTAAGGACTGGTGAAGCCCTTTGTTAAAACTCTCTATTGAGTATTTGGTTTCTTTCTCATTGATTTCTTTTTTCAATGATTCTTTGTATTTATTTGTGTTTATTTTGTTGTTATTTTGTAATTTCTCTAGATGGATGCGTAAGTAATTTTCAGCTGTTCTTCCTTTTCAATTATATGCCTTTAAGGATATATGTTTCCACCTAGGTTAGCTGTATTCCCTAGCTTTCTCTGTGATATTTGCATCGCCATCCAGTTTAATGTATTTTATAATTTGCACCCAGGTGATGCAAAGTCAGGCTACAAGTGACAGCTGATTTACTTATGGTTTCTTCCTCCTGACTCAGAAAGTGATGGCCATTGGGGTCTCACCTAAAAGTGAGGAGGTGATTTACCAACATCACCACCTTTGGTCAGCTCTGAGATATGGCTTTCATATCTCAGAGTGTGTGTCACCAAAGAGTGTGTGTCACCAAAGAGTGTGTGACATCTCTAGCGGTGTCACCAAAGCATAGCTTAGTTTTACAGCTGTTTCTTTTCAGGTAGCCATTCTGAGTAAAAGCAGTTTGAAGTCCTAGGTTTAATCTGCAGGTCCTGCCTTCCCTTAAGAGATCCTCACTGTCCTCTGAGTACTGTATTGGTTTTTGATTTTTTTTTTTTTTTTTTTTTTGAGCCTGTTGCCCAGGCTGGAGTGCAGTGGCACAATCTCAGCTCACTGTAACCTCCACCTCCCGGGTTCAAGCAATTCTCTGCCGCAGCCTCCTGAGTAGCTGGGATTATAGGTGCCTGCCACCACGCTCAGCTAATTTTCCTGTTTTTAGTAGAGATGGGTTTCACCATCTCGGCTAGGCTGGTCTTGAACTCCTGACCTCGTGATCCACCGCCTGGGCCTCCCAAAGTGCTGGGATTACAGGTGTGAGCCACTGCGCCCGGCCTGTTTTTGAATTTTTAAGCATGATTTCACTCAGGCTTTGTTCGGTTACTATTGCAGGAACATTGGCCCTTATGACCTACTTCCCATTTATGAGAGTTAAAGCCTGAGATCTTGGTGCAGGTGCAGATTACAACATGGAGCAGTCAGACCTATCTTATTTGTTATTTATGTAGTTCTATGTTCTTATTAATTGCGTCCCTTTGATCTGAGAGAGCCTATTTAAAATCCTGTATTGCTAATTTGTGTCTGTTTTTCCTTGAGTCTTCTGTATCTTTTTCTTTAGGAATGTTGGTGACATATTGCTGATGCACAATAATCATAAGTGTTATATCTCCCTTGGAAATTGTACTCTTTTGCAATAATATGTGCCCTTTTTTGTCTGTTTTATTGCATTCTAATCGTAATTCATTCTGGTTAGATTTTAAGACTGTGAATCGCTTTTAAAAAATGATCTGCACTTGGCCGGGCACGGTGGCTCCTGCCCGTAATCCCAGCACTTTGGGAGGCCGAGGCAGGTGGATCACGAGGTCAGGAGTTCAAGACAAGCCTGGCCAAGATGGTGAAACCCCGTCTCTACTAAAAATACAAACAAAAAAAAAATTAGCCGGGTGTGGTGGCGGGCGCCTGTAGTCCCAGCTACTCAGGAGGCTGAGGCAGGAGAATGGCGTGAATCCGGGAGGCGGAGCTTGCAGTGAGCCGAGATAGCGCCACTGCCCTCCAGCCTGGGCAATGGAGCGAGAGTCTCAAAAAAAAAAAAAAAAAAATCTGCACTTGTCTGAAATACCAGCCAGGCGAGGCTAGGTTTCCTATGGTAACAAACCAGCCCAATACAATTTTCCTTCATGGTTGTCTGTGGCTATGCTCCGCCCCAGTTTCATTCGAGGATCATGCTTTCTTTTAGCTTGATCTTAAAGCTAGGCTTTAAGATCTTATATGGCTAGCTCTTAAAGCCTTTGCTTGGACACAGAAGAAAGAATAGCATAATGTTATTTGAAAGACCTAGGAGCAAATGTGTCTGATGTATCAGTAAATGTGAATGGCACAATGTGACCTGCTTTTAAAAACTTTTATTTTGGATTACATGTGCTATAGACTAAGGTACGTCATAGGGACATGCTTGAGTTCAATAGATAAATGCAATACTCCCGCTGCTGAGAGTCACTCCGGAGATTGGCACTTAATATTTTGAAAATAATACAATCTATAATATTCAGTATACTTTGTCTTTTTAAATTAACATTTTTGACTCATTTGCTATAGGTAGGCTTTGGGAATTCAGTCTACAGTTGTTTTGCTTTCTAATCCAATCAGAAAATAGTACAATCAATTGCTGAAGGTGGAGTGTTGAAATCTTCCTCACGTCAGCTCTAGCAGTTTTTGTTTCATGTAGTGTGAGGCTTTGCTTTTTGCTGCAAGCACGTTTAGTGTTGCTATGACTTCCAGGTGGATTTATCCCTATACCGTTATGTAACATCCTACCTGTGTCTATTAATTTTATTGCTCCAAAGAATACATTCTCTAATACTGATATAACCAATCCTGCTTTAAAAAAAAGTTAATTTTAGCATGATACAATTTTTCCATCAACCTACTTATGATCTACCAATGCAATTGTGTTTGATGTGCATTTTCTTGTAGATGGCATATATTTGGGTTACTTTTTAAAATTAATTCTGCCAAACTTATGGAAGCAAAGAGTAGAATGGTGGTTACCAGAGGCTGGGTATTGGGAGGATTGGCAGATGTTGGTCAAAGAGTAGACAGTTTCCGCTACACAGGAGAAATCAGTGTTTTGATATCTATTGCGGAGCACGGTGACTGCAGTTAACAATAGTGTATTGTATATTTCAAATTTGCTAAGACAGTAACCTTCAAACGTTTTCACCATAGAAAAAGATTCATATTTGAAGTGATGGAGATGCTAATTTGCTTGATTTGAACTTTCCACATGATATGCGTAGCCTATAATATCATTGTATACCCCATAAATATATACGATTATGATTTTTCAATTTACAATTTTAAAAACTAAAAAGTTACAAAAATTAGCAAAAACCTCTGTCAATCTCTATCCCTAATTGGTGTATTTAGACAATTTACATTTATTTTATTCATTTATTATTTTAGACTGTGATTAATGTTTTATTAATGATAACCTACATTCACACTGTGCATTTCTAAGATTTACATTCAAAGAGTATATTGCATTTACATGCAACAGACACTCCAAGATAAGAAATTCAAACCGTGACTGCATTAAGAGTATGGTTTGTTTTAAATTAAAATGAATACATAATACTATTACTACGCCCTCTCATCATGTACAGTAAGAATCTACTCTTCCTCCTTTTAAGAAATATAAAATTGCATTAACAACTGCACTGATTAGCAACACTTACATTCGAAACATATAAAACCTGAGAGATAAACCCAAATGTATTTAAGCGCTAACATGTCTACATTTGAATTCACATGTGAACGCTGTAGTAGTACAGATTACTCCGTGGTCAATAGTGACCTGATCAATAGTGCATGATCTCGCTGGCTCTGCTCTAGACTGACACAGGCTGCTGCTGGCTTTTGATGGGAAGCTACACTTGCCCTGGGCAGAGGGAATTATGTTTCCCCAGTCTGCTTGACTCATACACCACAGAAGATCAAGGGGTTTTGTTGTTGTCATTGTTGTTTGCTTTTTTTTTTTTTTTGTCTTTTGTTTTCATGTATTCTTGTTTTAAGGAGGAAAAAAAATCTTTGATTCATTTAGATGAGGTTTTTACATTACAAAATATACATACATTACACATGCACGTGCTCTTTAGCAAGCATCTTCCTTCTACTCCAATAGTTCCGCCCTCCCTTTTGTGCTATGGGAGTGCAGGACACTGAAGGAGGAAAGCCCAACTAGAACAAAGGAGTCACAAAAATAAATACATGATTTTTAAAAACGAACAGCTAAGCTTGTCATGACAGCCCAGAGGCAGTGGGAATTTCATTCCATGATACTTCATTTTTACATTAAATACTGAAGATGACTGAGTGTATGAATGCTTTGTGGTCAATCAGATGCTTTCAATAAAGGCACTCCTATCTGAAGGATAGGCTGTGTTAACATAGCACCGCACTGACGACACTTCGGCTGGTCACCAAGATGTCCCAGCATACTGTCTCCGTTACTGCCCAGCTCCTCTGGACAGGACAGTGAGTCTTCTCCCTCACCAGGTAGGACAAAAAGACAATCACACCGGTATTATGGAGCTGCACTCTCCTTACCATGGTGGGGTTGCCCTACCCTTTCTCAAGTGCCCTTTCTGGTTCAGTGGCTAATGTTCTGCTCCCCTTGTTCTCAGTTTGGGCAAGGAGTAATCCTGAGTCACATATTATATGTCATTCCATGTCGTATACATATATCATAATATCACTTTGTACCCCCCAAATACATACAATTATAGTTAGTGAATTTACAATTTTAAAACTAAGAAAAGTCCCAGCACCATGGCTTGTGCCTGTAATCCCAGCACTTTGGGAGGCCAAGGTGCACAGATACTTGAGCTCAGGTGTTTGAGACCAGCCTGGGCAACATGCCGAAACCCTATCTCCACCAAAACATACAAAAATATTAGCCAGGCATGGTGGCACACGCCTGTGGTCCCAGCTACTTAGGAAGCTGAGCTGGGAGGATCGCTTAAGCCCAGGAGGCAGAGGTTGCAGTGAGCTGAGATAATGCCACTGCACTCCAGTCTGGGAGACAGAGGGAGACCCTGTCTCAAAAAATTAATTAATTGACCAGCAGCGGTGGCTCATGCCTGTAATCCCAGCCCTCGGGAGGCTGAGGTGGGTGGATCATGAGGTTAGGAGATCGAGACCATCCTGGCCAACATGGTGAAACCCCGTCTCTACCAAGAAATACAAAAATTATGGCTGGGCATGGTGGCTCATGCCTGTAATCCCAGCACTTTGGGAGGCCAAGGCGGGCAGATCACCTGAGGTCAGGAGTTCGAGACCAGCCTGACCAACATGGAGAAACCCTGTCTCTACTAAAAATACAAAATTAGTCTGGCATGGTGCTGCATACCTGTAATCCCAGCTACTCAGGAGGCTGTGGCAGGAGAATCGCTTGAACCCGGGGACAGAGTTTGCAGTGAGCCTAGATCGCACCATTGCACTCCAGCCTGGTCAAGAAGAGCGAAACTCCGTCTCAATAAATAAATAAATAAATACATTAGCCAGGTGTAGTGGCGTGCACCTGCAGTCCCAGCTACTCAGGAGGCTGAGGCAGGAGAATCGCTTGAGCCCAGGAGGTGGAGGTTGCAGTGAGCCAAGATCACACCACTGCACTCCAGCCTGGGCAACAGGGTGAGACTCCATCTCAAAAACAAAAAAGTAATTAATTAATTAATTAACTCTGCCAATCTCTGCCTTTAATTGGTGTATTTAGGCAATTCACATTTAAAGTAAATATTGATATGGTAGGGCCTCAGTCTGCCATTTTATTACTTGTTTTCTGTTTCCTGTGTTTCTCATTCCTGTGTTTGTTTGTTTGCATTTGTTTGGTCTAGTTGAATATGTTTTAAAATTCAATTTCCACTCTTCTGCAATACTTTTGAGCATATCGACTGGAGTATATTTTTTTGAACACACTTGTTCTTACATTTTTGTGGATACGTAGTAGGTGTATTTATTTATGGGTCACATGAGATATTTTGATTCAGGCATGCAAAACATAGTAATCACATCAGGGTTAATGGGATATCCATCACATCAAGCATTTATCCTTTATGTTACAAGCAATTCAATTATACTGTTTTACTGATTTTTTTTTTTTTTTTTTTTTGAGACGGAGTCTTGCTCTGTAGCCCGGGCTGGAGTGCAGTGGCTGGATCTCAGCTCACTGCAAGCTCCGCCTCCCGGGTTTGCGCCATTCTCCTGCCTCAGCCTCCTGAGTAGCTGGGATTACAGGCGCCCGCCACCTCGCCCGGCTAGTTTTTTTTGTATTTTTAGTAGAGACGGGGTTTCACCGTGTTAGCCAGGATGGTCTCGATCTCCTGACCTCGTGATCCGCCCGTCTCGGCCTCCCAAAGTGCTGGGATTACAGGCTTGAGCCACCGCGCCCGGCCTGTTTTACTGATTTTTAAATGTACAATTAAATTGTTTTTGACTATGTCACCCTGTTATGCTCACCTTGTACCTTGTTTTTAGTGATTGCTCTAGGTATTACAATATACATATGTAACCACCATCTTTGTTATTTAATGGTTTGGCATGAAGTGTTTGCATAACCTTACTTATGAAGCTTGCATAATCTTACTTACGTTAATATGGTTAGGAGTTAGGCTTTGTTTAAAGTTTGCTGTAGCACTAGGATTCAAAGGCTACAATTTCCTCCAGTGTAGTTGTTTTTGTATCCTGTTTTCACGATGGGCTTCTCTAAGTATTCCTTCTCTGAGAAAGTTTTCTATGTTGCAGTTCTTTCAGCTATAATTTAATATTATTTTACTGATGCCTTGTGTTGGAAGGATGTGAGGGAAAGAAGGCATTCTGTAATAACCCATTTAAATCTCAGTGGCTTTAGTGAGCCTATTTCTCTGACTTCTGATCTTCACAAACATGTGTTTTTCTGTTTTCTTTTCTTTTCTTTTTTTTTCTTCTTTTTTGAGATAGGGTCTCATTCTGTCATCCAGGCTGGAGCGCAGTGGCACAATCACAGTTCACTGCAGCTTCAACCTCCCGGACCGAAGTGATCCTCCCACCTCAGCTTCCCAAGGAGAGTAGCCGAGACTACAGGTGTGTGCCATCATGCCCAGCTAATTCTTTTGTATTTTTTGTAGAGACAGGCTTTCGCTATGTTGCCCAGGCTGGTTTCAAACTCCTGGCCTTAAGTCATCCTCCTGCCTCAGCCTCCCAAAGTGCTAGGATTACAGACATGAGCCACCACACCTGGCCCACAAGTGTCTTCTGGTATATCTTCATTCACTCCTTAGGTGAGAATGTAAAGCTAGAGGCCATTTGAGTAAGAATATCCTCCCCCATTGCTCTGGACAAGGCTCTGTAAAGTGTCCCCCATGAACACTTGGTCTTTATTATGGAGAAGGTGTTACTGGAAAGGGATCCCAATCAAGACCACAAGAGAGGGTTCTTGTATCTCACGCAAGAAAGAATTAGGGGACAGTCCATATAGTAAAGTGAAAGCAAGTTTATTTAAAAAGTAAAGAAGTCTGGGCACAGTGGCTCACACCTGTAATCTCAGCACTTTGGGAGGCTGAGTTGGGCAGATCACCTGAGGTTGGGAGTTCAAGACCAGCCTGGCCAACATGGCGAAACCCCATCTCCATTAAAAATACAAAAAAAAAAAAAAAAAAAAAATTAGCCGGGCGTGGTGGCAGGCGCTTGTAATCCCAGCTATTTGAGAGGCTGAGACAGGAGAATCGCTTGAACCCGGGAGGCAAGGGTTGCAGTGAGCTGAGAGCATGCCATTGCACTGCAGTGTGGGCGACAGAATGAGACTCTCTCTCAAAACAAACAAACAAACCAACCGTAAAGAAATAAAAGAATTGCTACTCCAAAGAGAGCAGCCCCAAGGGCAGCAGGTTGCCAATTTGTATGGTTATTTCTTGATTACATGCTAAACAAGGGGTGGATTATTCATGACTCCCCCTTTTAGACCATATAGGGTAACTTCCTGACGTTGTAAGCTTTTATGGCACTGGTGGGAGTGTAGCAGTGAGGACGACCGGAGGTCACTGTCATCACTATCTTGGTTTTGATGATGGCTGGCTTCTTTACTGCAACCTGTTTTATCAGCAAGGTCTTTATGACCTGTATCTTGTGCCAACTTCTATCTCATCCTGTGACTAAGAATGCCTTAACTTACTGGGAATGCAGCCCAGTAGGTCTCAGCCTTTTTTTACCCAGCCCTTATTCAACCAAAATTGCTTTGTTTCAAATGCCTAGGATAAAGGCTCTGGGCATATTCCAGAATGACTATTCTTTCCTGTCAAAACCATAAAGGAATCATTCTGAAATCACTGTCAGAACCTGGTGGAATTTCCAGTGGTAAGACCATGAAAGTGTGGATCCTGCATCTCCAAGAATGCAGTTCTCCAAAGTTATTCACTCTCATACTAATCCATACTCAATCTCAAGCTATTTGTCAAAATTACAGTTTAAATTTTCTGCCAGCTATGGTTCAATCAGTTTATGCTCCTATTAAGTAGATCTTAGCTGTGATCTACTTAGCTGAGATCTACTTAGCTGTGACTCTGGATTCACTTGCTTCTCAAATTTCAGGATGGTGGTTTGTCCTGACAACTCAGTTGTCTGCTGGGACCTAGAAAAGTTATTGATTTTTAATTTTGTCCAATTTTATTCTGTTTGAAGGATGAGTGTGACAAATTCCTAGCACATTACTTGTCAGAATAGCTCCCTGGTTCCTCAGCAGTACTTGAGTATTGTCTTTAGCTCCCAAATACTTATTCTTTTTTTCTGAAGCTCTGGTGATTCAAATGTTAGACCTTTTGTTTTAATCCTCAGTTCTGTTCATTTTTGTTTACTTGTTTTTCCCTGTTTTCAAATTGAGTATATCCTATTAATCTGTACTAATGTACAAATTAATGTATAGATTAATATATATGAGTACAGTATGCTGCATTACTGTACATGAGTACAGTACTTATATACAGATTAATAGGATATACTCAATCTAAAAATAGGGAAAAACAAGATATAATCAGGTTCACTGATTATATAAAATATAAAACAGGGAAACACAGATATAATCAGGTTCACTGATTATATCTTCCATCATTTCCATGCTACTGTAGAGCCTGCCCAGCAAGTTTTTAATTTTGTTTATCATATTTTTTAGTTTTATCATTTCTATTTGGTCCTTTTGTATAATTTCAATAACTTGCCAGGGATTTTCTTGTTTTCATTTACTTCACAGTAATCCATAATTACTTCTTCAAGTAATTTTACATGGGCTACTTTAAAAATCTTTGCGTGATACTCCCAAAATCTGACTCATTTCTGTTGGTGTCAGTTGACTGACTTCTCATTTGAGTTGTGATTTCCCAGTTCTAGGTATGATGAATGATTTTTTTTATTGTGTCCTGCATGTTGCAAAGAGACCCTTAATCCTTTCATAGCTTCTACTTTTGCATGAAGTTGCTCTATTAAGGTTTGACCTGTTGGTTCTGGCATATTTTCATGGACTGTAGTTCCAATGGCATTTAGTTTAATGAGCCTTTTCAATGCATTTCTGGGCTGCATTGTTTTGACAGACCCACTTGAGTTTCCGATGAATTGCTGTGGGAGCTGCCTATAGGGGCAGAAGGTGCTTTCCTGGACCATCCAGTGTCATTATGTAGGAGGTGTGGGATTCAGGATCCATAGAATATAGAATATTTCCCTGGTCTCTTTTTCAGTCATCTAGTACCACTGGCCTTCCTAATCAATATCGACTAGTTTCCCCAGGAGAGGGAAGTATGTACCTGGGCCATCTGCTGCTGGTGGTTGGAGGGCCAGGAGCTACAGACCTGGCTCTCTTCTACTGGGAGAAGCATCGGATATCTCTCTTCCACTGGGGAAAACGTCGGAAGATTCTGCAACAGGTTCACCTTCTGTTGCAGAATAGATGGCTGGAAAATGCCAGGCCTAGTTGCTTTCCGCTACTGGGTGGAAGGACTACAGATTCCTGGCCTGGATCTTCTGCTGCTAAGTGGGATGCCATGAGCCACTATTGATACAGACAGGAGGCAGAGAAATACTGGGTAGAAGATGGTGGTTCCCCAGCAAAGGCCCCACCCTCAAGCCTGGAAACCGCAGACCTAAATGAAAACAGTTATCCCTGCTTTCCCGCCCAAAAGTTGCTTTTTCTAAAACCACCCTTGCTCACCATGCCCCATATCCTGTACCCATTAAAACCCAAACTCCACTGGCAGAAGAGCAGAGCAGTGCAGCAGAGAAGGAGAGAAGAGAACAAGCGGCCAAATGTCTAGAGGAGAAGAAGCAACTGAGTATCAGAGACTACAACAGATGTGGCTTGACTTCAGATGGCAGGACTTTGGGGAGGAGCCTGGCCAGAAATGACCAGGCTTCAGGGAAGATCACCTCCTTCCTGCACCATCTCCCTTCCAGCTCCCCTTCAGGTGAGAGTCACTACCACTGCTTAATAAAGTCTCCATGTTCACCTTCCTTGAAGTCCTTGTGACCTAATTCTTCCTGGACACTGTAGAAAAACCCGGGTACCAAGAGGGCAGGGTGTAACAGGCTGTCACCCTGACTCTCCACTGAGCTGGTTAACATTTAGCTATCCACAGACGGCAACTGCTAAAAGAGCATTAATTGTAACACACCCCTAGTCACTGCCATGGGGCCAGAGTTCAAAAGTGCTCACCCCAGCCTGGCACCCACTTGCCTCTGTGCTCTCCCCCTACCACAAGGGGTTTGAGCTTGGAGGCAGAGCAAAATGAGCCACCCCACCCCCACACTCCATCACAAGGCTCAGAAGAAGGTCAGGAGGGAACTGTCCAGACTCACTATGTCTAGATGGTTCTTTTCACTTGGATGAAGAATAGGGAGACAATGGCCTTGGATTACTTTCTGCCACTGAATGGAGGGCCCAGAAGAAATGAGGCCTGTTGGCACCACCTGTGCATGTGGTACCACCCACCTGTAATCAGCCTGTGAAGGTCACTGGGTGTGTTGGCCCTCTGGGGATTAGCTGTAGCTGCAGGGAAATAAGACGTGCTGTTTCCTTCATGTTGGGATGCAGAATAGGTTATCCTACCCACCAGGCCATGAATACCTGTTGCAACTGCTGCTGTTTGGTTGATTGACTGAATATTTATTTTTTTGAAAAAGAAAAATTTATGTGTGGGCCATTTTCACATCCAACCACGACTGTGATGAAATAACTTGCTACAATCCTACTCACCACGGGGAAAAAGTAAAAAAGCTGGATGAAAGAAAAAAACGGGCCAGGTGTGGTGGCTCACGCCTGTAATCCCAGCACTTTGGGAGGCCAAGGCGGGAGATCATTTGAGGTCAGGAGTTCGAGACCAGCCTGGCCAACATGGTGAAACCCTGTCTCTACTAAAAATACAAAAAATTAGCCGGGCATGGTGGCAGGCGCCTGTAATCCCAGCTACTCTGGAGACTGAGACAGGAGAATCACTTGAACCCAGGAGGTGGAATTTGCAGTGAGCTTAGATGGCACCACTGCACTCCAGCCTGCATGGCAGAACGAGGCTCTGTCTCTAAAAAAATAAAAAGAAAAGAAAAGAAAATGCTACTTGAAGGCATCAGAGAACTTATTTTGTGTACAGGACATCAGAGTAGAAGAATCTGGAGGTTAGGGAAACTTGCAGAGGGGAATTCAACAATCTTGTGCTGCTTTTTCCCTCAGATAATTTGCTGAAACCCAAACTGCCTGTGTGAGAGGACATCATTCTATACGCAAAACATTTGCAAAGAGGTAGAGAAGACATCAGCTCTTCAGGAAACTCACGGGGTTATGGAAACAAAACTTAGAGTTCAGACAACCAAACTTGTGAATATTTGAGAAGTCAAGATCTCAGGAAAAAGAAAAGCAGACAAAAGTGAGACCAATATGGGGTGGTTTTCTTCCTAGAGGCATTTGTCCACACTTAAGCTACAGAAAACATGTGACTAAGAAGTTCAGTAGATGGCACTTAAAAGTCTCAACAGATTTCTCAGAAGTTCCCAGGCATCAGAGAACTTATTTTGTGTTCAGGACATCCCCTTTGACCTTCCCCATGATATGACACAGTATAAAAGCCCTCACCAGAAGCCAAGCAGATTCTAGCACCATGCCCCTTGAGCTTCCCAGCCTGCAGAGCCATGAGCTAAGTAAGCCTCTTTTCTTTATAAATTACCCAGTCTCAGATATTCTGCTATACAGAATGGAATAAGACATCAATCAAATGGATACACATAGTAAAATACTGAATTCAGAAGTCACCCAAAATGGGACCTGTAGTAAACACCCCAGACTCACAGTTGGGAGCCCTGGAGAGCTGCAACTTGAGAGGGAAAAATCAGAGGTAGATGAAACTTTATAAAGTCTGAAGCACACTTGAGTCAGCTGTCTCTGGATGGATGTGATTGTCCCTGTGCTAGCAGCCTGCCAGAAGACAGGATGAATCTTCTAGGGAGGGAGATAACATCATATAGAGCCCATAAAACTTTTTCATTAATAATGCCTGACATTTAATTCAATCACCAGCCTTATCAAGAAACAGATCAAGAGAATAAAAAGACAAAAGAAAATACCAACACCCCAATATTGGAGTGAGATAATTATGATTAATATGTTCAAGAGTATGGATAACAAAGTTGAGATTTCATCAGAAAACTGGAATTTGAAAATTAGTTGCTATGGCTTGAATATGGTTTGATCTTAACAAAACTCATGTTGGAACCTTAATTCCCAGTGCAACCATGTTGAAAGGTGGAACCTTTAAGAGGCGGAGCCTAATGGAAGGCTTTTACGTCATGGGGACTCTGCCCTCAAGGGTGTTTTAATGCCTTTCTCAGAAGTGTGAGTTCTTATTTTCCTGAAACTGGATTAGGTATCTCAGGAATGGATTAGTTCCCGTGAGAGCAGATTGTAACAAAGCAAGGTTGCCCTTCATGTTTGGCCTTTTTGCATGTGTCCACTTCCCCTTTGACCTTCCCCATGATATGACCCCGTATAAAAGTCCTCACCAGAAGCCAAGCAGATTCCAGCACCATGCCCCTTGAGCTTCCCAGCCTGCAGAACCATGAGCTAAGTAAGCCTCTTTTCTTTATAAATTACCCAGTCTCAGATATTCTGCTATACAGAATAGAATAAGACATTAATCAAATGGATACACTGAAAAATAGAGAAATGAAAATTTTAAACCTGAAACTAACAACTCAATATTTGAGTTTAACTGAGTATTGGAAACAGAAGAATAGAAAGAGAGGGAAAGGCCAAACAAATCACACATGTGTGTAAAGTCTGTTCCTGAGACATCATAGATACACCACCGGCATAGAAGGGGCAAGGACAAATAATGGTGAACATGGTAGCTAATACCTATGGCAACTAATACCAATACCAGCACTGTGTGACGGACACTGTCTGGACTCTACAATCCTTATCCAGAGACAGAATATAGGTGTCGCATATGTTCAAATCATTACATGAAATATGCCTTACACTGTGCTGAGCAAACAATAGACCTCTTTCCCTTTCTCTGTTGATGTGTCCCGTGGTGATTTTGGGAACCTTCAGAAGTGGTTATGACCAGTGGCACAGGGTAAAAGTAATGCCCCATGAAGTCACCAATCAGAATGCTGAGTAAACCACGTGGCCCCTCCTATTTGAGCTGCTAGTCCCTCATACATAACATGGACATAATGCTAAATTCTTGCTTTGCAGAACTGTTGTGAGTACCGAACAATACAGCAGGTTAAAAAAGAAAAGTTGCCTGAACACAGTATGTCGCTCAATTACTGTGAGTTTATTCCTTTCAGTCCATATTGAATCCTTGCCCCTGACTGTGTTTTTGATTCTAGAGTTCTACTCCTCTCTCACTGGCTTTGTTGATTGCTGACCCAATAGCCTTTCCCACCAATATCAGGTGGTAAAACACTGATTTTGTTAAAGGAAGCAATGTGTTCAATCCTGGGGGGCCCCCTCAAGATTCTTCTAATCATGGATATCACAGTCCCCTTTGTCCAATGATGGTTTTCAACCTGCCTTGCAGCTAGTAGTGGACATGGGACCCAGTTCTACCCAGTGAGGTGTACAGGGAATGTCTGGGAGGCTTCTGTAGAAAAAGACTGTTTCTTAAAAAGGACAGGTGTGAAAGAAGAGAATGGTGATACTTGGAATGTAACAGAGATGTCTGGAGCCATGCTATGACAAGGATGAAATCATAGAGTCAACTTGTTGAAAACGGTGAAGCAGTATGGAAGCCTTGATGTTTTTGTGAGTCTCTCAGCAGCTGTATCAGGACCCGTGTACTTTCAGCCTTCTTATCATAGAAATTAAAAGAATGAGGTCCTGTTGATCACTGGTTTTAAACTTTAGTTTAAACTCATTTGAAGGTAGTTTTAGAGATACTAATGCTCTGGCCCCATATCCAGAAACTCCGATTTCAGCAGTCTATATTGTGATGGCTTTGGACATTTAAAAAAACACATTCTGTTTTAAACACTGTCAAGCAGATACATGACAAGCTATTATGTGATAAAGAACCTACATGTAGATCACACTCCACTTCAACAGTCATAAACTCTTGGTCAATCTTCTTCATCTATACCCAGAAACTTCCCCCACCCCTCCAGCTTAGCTTCAGGGAAATTCCAGACATCATATCAGTTAACCCATATATACTGCTGAATATGTCTGTCAGAGAAAAAGACAACTTAAAAACACTACTTAAAAATATAATGTATGCCATTATCATGCCTAAACAATAATGAAGAAGTGCCAAACATCTTCAATATTCATTCACAGATATTTCCCTTATTGTATCATAAATGCTCATTTTTTTCCTTTGAGTTTTTCAACTCCAGACCCCATTTAGTCTCACGCGTTGTAATTGGTTGTTATGTCTGTTAATCTTTGGTAAAATCCACTCCCTCCGTCTCTTTCTTTTGAGAAATGAGTCCTTTATACTATAATGTCTCCCACATGCTGGATTTTGCTGATGTCTTTTCATTGACATTGTTTAATACATTCCTGTTTCCTGCCTTTCCAGTAAATTCAGAGTTAGATCTAGAGTCTCCATCATATTTGGCTTGATATTTTACCAAAAGTACCTCAGAGGCAGAGTTGCATAAATCCATCAGGGGACACATACTGAATGGTTGTCTGTCCTTTGCAATGGGAGCAAATATTGGTGGTCATTGCCTAGATCACTTGTGTCATTTGAGGCTTACTATGAAGATTCCTTTCCTCTGTCTATCCTTCTTCATTGTTAGAAGGAGAAATCTTCTCTGATAAGAAACTTCTCTCCTCCCCTACTTGGTAATCAAGTATTATAGTTTATATGCCAAACACAGTTAATTGTTTCAATTTTTGCCTCCGTTTACCCAGTTTCAAAATAATGAATTTATCCCCTAGCATCTAATATTTTTTAGATATTTTTCTTTATTTTTAATTGCCTAATAAAAATTGCATTGTGTACAACATGTTGTTTTAATTATGTATTCATTGTGGAATGGTTAATTGGGCTAATTAACATATTAATTACCTCACTACTTACCATTTTTTTGTCGTGAGAATACTTACAATCTATTGTCTCTTTTTTATTTATTTATTTATTTTGAGATGGAGTCTTGCTCTGTCACCCAGGCTGGAGTGCAGTGGCACGATCTCGGCTCACTGCAACCTCTGCCTCCTGGGTTCAAGTGTTTCTCCTACCTCAGCCTCCTGAGTAGCTGAGATTACAGGTGCACGCTGCCACGCCACCTAATGTTTGTATTTTTAGTAGACACGGGGTTTCACTATGTTAGCCAGGCTTGTCTTGAACTCCTGACCTCGTCATCCGCCCACCTCGACCTCCCAAAGTGTTGGGATTACAGTCATGAGCCACCACGCCCAGCCATAATCTATTCTCTTCGCGATTTTCAAGACCTAGAATTTTATGATGGAGGAAATGATATTTTCCTTTAGAGCTAACTATGCATTCAAAATGTAATTGTATTTGAATGCATGTCAGTTATTGTTTTTATTGACACTAAAATTTTCCCCACATGATGCAAACTCCCCATCTGAATCTGCCTATTAGAACACAGGGGCAGTCACAAAGCAGGTGCTTAGTAAATGTGTGCTCAAGGTACATCAAATGACTTAGTGAGGTATGTTGACATCATACCTGATTGTTTTATTATAACATTACTGTTCTGGTCCTTCCACCAGATGTTTAAAACTGACATTACCACTTTGCTGTCTTTGGCATTATTCAAATATTACTGCATTTGGAGACAGAAAAACTAAGACTCACTCTCCTTTACTGGATCTTCTTACTTATTAGGGAACAAGTGACCTCCACTAGGTTCATAGATTTGATTATCTTTTGGCTTGCAAAATTCATTTCTTCACATTACCATTAATTATCCTTCACGCTGTTTGCTCTATGCTAGCCTATGCAGTCATATGCTATTACTCTACTTCCCAGAGACCTGTACAGCTCAAATTAGCTTGTTCCCTAACATACTTCCTCTTTACTGTAGTACCAGAGCTCCTATGGTTGTAGCTTGTCAATAAATCACCAAGTTCCTCTTCTCTGCTTCTTAATCTCTATGTTTTTTATTTTCCATTATGGGTGTGCATTTTGAGGACTAATGAGTGTTTGGACCTTGGCCACGTCAAAGAATGTTTTGTGACCAGCCTTTTTTTCCCTCAAACTTCAATTTTCTGGTTCCTAACATGGATCTAGGAGCTTGTTCTCCTGTGTTATTGTATGCAAATGCTGGGATGTAGAAGACATATATGCACATGTTTACTTGGTGACTTAATCCATTAGTACTACTATAACAAAATACCTGAGACCACATAATTTATAAAGAACAAAAATTTGTTTTTCACAGTTCTGGAAGCTGGAAGTCCAAGATCAAGGTGTGGGCATTGCAAGAATTGGGGACTGCCTCAGAATGGATAATATGGTTTGACTCTGTGTCCCCACCCAAATCGCATCTTGAATTGTAATAATCCCCATGTGTCATGGGAGGGACCCAGTAGGAGGTAATTGAATCATGGCGGTGGGATTTTCCCATGCTGTTCTCGTGACTGTGAATAAATCTCACGAGATCTGGTGGTTTTTTAAAGGGCACTTCCCCTACAAATGCTGTTTCTCTTGCCTGCCACCATGTAAGACGTATCTTGCTTTCCCTTCACCTTCTGCCATAATTGTGAGGCCTCCCTAGCCATGTAGAACTGAGAGTCAGTTAAACTTCTTTCCTTTATAAATTACCCAGTTTTGGGCTTGTCTTTATTAGCAGCATGAGAACAGAGTAATACAAGGGAGATACATTTTTCCATTTTAACCTCAAACTTGAGCTGTATTTGGGTAAGGTAGTCTCATGCTTGGATATCAGACATTTCAGCCCTAGCTAAGATTTCTGTCCCATACTTTCCTGTGGTAGTGGTAGGTACTGGTATTTGAAAATGATAAAGTTTCTTAAGTGACATAAAATTCCCATCTCTGTGGTTCTTTGTAGCCTCCACATATCCTTGCATCTAGCACCCCAGGGCCACACCTATGAATGTGGATTCACCTCGTAGACCAGAAAGTTGAGGCAGATAGTGGTTAAGAAAACTAAACAAAAGACAAGATTAGACATGGTAAGTCTTGCATTTGAACCCCAGTCATGTGACCCTTGTAGAAGTCAGTGTTTGGTTGATGTTAACAGGATGTACTCTGTTAATTAGCACAGGGACTAACATGGGGAGTTAGGGGTTTATAAACACTGTACTTCTAGGGCTTGGAGAAACAGTTTTTTTTTCCCCCCGGCCTCTCAGAATAATTAGCAGAATCATACAGCACAATTGACTGCCAAGGAGGGCTGCCGTCTCTTTCACAGTTGGAGAGTTGGGGAATCAAGAGGCTTCCACTGCAACTGCAGGTTCTTGGCATAGAGTACCTTAGTTGATGTCCTGGAAACAGGAAACTCCACCAGAACTGTTGGCCCAATGGAGATATTTTTCCCAGCTAGGTCTATATCTCCAAGTTATGCTTGCCTTAACCCACATTTCTCTACACTTAGATTGGCTTTAAGTGGAATCCGTCTAGGGTGCATCAGATTGACAGAAGGTAAAACGCATTTGGAATCCCAGCAGCAAAACTCTAGGAAATGGAGGCTTAAGCTTTCTAGCCTTTTCAGTACAGAGAAGCTTATTTGTGAATGGGGCTGGAACATATGCCAAGAGAGCCAATATAAGGCACAGTGTTCTTAACTCTATGTTCACTAGCTCCTCAATATTTTTCTGTTCTCCTCCTTTCAGCCTATCATACACCACTGTTACCTAAACCTGGATGAAACTTAAGACTCTGCTTGTGCCCCAAGTTGCCCAATGATGCTAGATATAACATGGGGAAAGAGAGGAATCTCAAAACCTAAAGATATTATGTTCTCCAGTCTAGTGCTGTTTTTGTTTACCTAAATTCTTTAAAAAGCAATTTTATTACTCCCAAATCAGCCACATCCCCCATACCATAAGGGCCCATTGTAAATCTTCCCCTATTCATCATTTTTCTTATTTCAGTCTTCCTTCACAATTTCCAATCTCCTACTTCAGGAAAGAAACACAAATCCTCATGAAAGAACTACACTGAATTATCCTTTCTCTCTTAAATTTATTTTATTTCCATTCTTTCCAGATAATCTAAGATTTTACCTTCTTCCTCTATTTGTGATTTAACCCTGACAAATTTCCCTATTCCTTTCTTTATATATATGTAGTAGATGATACAAGCCAGTGTGGTCTTAGAATCATATTGTCTGTGTTTAAACTCCAAGTCCACTATTTACTAGCTATGCGATGTTGAGTAATCCCTGGCCTCTCTGAATGTTATTTTCTTATCTGTAAAACAGAGTGATAAGATTACCTTCTTCAAAGGATGATAGGGAAAATTAAATGAGAGAATCCATATAAAATAATTGAAATATGATCTATGCTTAGGAAGCACTCAATAAATGTGACTATCAGATAGATGCAATTCAACTATGAAATACAGGCAGAGAATAAAGAAAGCATTTATGCAAAGAAAAAATTGTTTATTTTAAATCATATTGATGGTGGTAGTACTGAGACTACTATATGTGTAGGTGGGATAAATCAAATGACTATTTTATTTTCTGAATTCTATCTATCTTTCCATGTTATCATTGAGAACCAGTATTCCTGGTTTGGCAAACATTTGTGTAATTAGCCTGGTACATCTTGTCAAACCATATAATAAATAAACCATCAAGGACTACTAGCATAGTCTCAAAAGTGTTCAGAACTCAACCTGAAGAGGCACTGGCAAATGATCATAAATATAGTAAGTAAAATTAATATAAATATAGTAAGTAAAATTTATCAAAATGCCTCAAATATATGTAAATCCAGTAATTCACAATTATCCCTTTTAAAATCTTTATTTGTCATGAGTGTAGGATTCTAGGGAACTAACTCATTATTTTTGAACACTGCTAAATAACACGAAAGAATCAAGCACTTTTCCTGCATTTCCTTTACACTCTGTATCTCAAAGTAACAAAATTGTTGAAGGTACATTTTTTGGAACAGCACTCTAGTTAATAAATAAAAAAGAAATGACAGAAGTACAATATCACAATTTTGCAACCTCTAATGATATGTTTCTACACAAGTATCAATAATTATGGCTAATTGTAAAAAGAGTCACAACCCGACCTCATATGCCTCTTGATGGAAATAATCAAAATTCCCTCGAAGTATTCTTGTTAAAAAATTGCACCTGAATCTGATCAAGCTCATAGATTTAATTATTGATAAACAGGAAATACAGAGAACAAAGGAATATTCCAAACTCTGTCATAGAGATACAGTCAGCAAAGCTGAGAATGTAAAAAACAAACAAACAAACAAACAAACAAAAAACGAACAAAAAAACCCTCTACCAGTCACATCATCCACTTTCCTCAATAAATAAATGACATGAAAAAGGGGAAGATAGGTTGGGTAGCAATAGATTAAAAAAGACTTAAAAGAAATATCAAAAAGGCAGGCCAAATTGAAAGGTAGTGTCTGAGTGTACATATTTGTGTAATAAAACTATACAGAAAATCGTATAGGTTATTACCATAAATGTCACAATAGGAGTTACATTGAGAGGTGGAGGAAGTTGTTTGTGATTGAACAGGGCATAAGGAAGCCTTCTGGGTTGGCTAGCAAATTTCTCTTGACTTGGATGGTTGTTACAAGTGTGCTTCCTTTCTCATAAGTCAAAAACCTATAATTTTTAATGTGACTTTCTGTGTTTGTGCTATATTTTACAATAAAAAAGATTTTTAAAGGAAGAAAAAGATTGAATCAAGCAATGGTTGGATATCACCTACACTCTTTTTTAAATTTTCCTCTTTGGTGAGGCAAATTCTCTCATTTACTGATGAACTCTTAGGCAGAAAGACTAGATACAAGCATCCGATCACACAAATCAAAAGATTTTTGTCCAAGGCCTATCTCTCTGGATACAATCTGGTCAGTGCTTCTCTCTTTTGCATTGACCTGCCTCCCCTTGAACCTCAGGAATGATGGATTATGAGGACATTCACAGACGATTTCTGATTTCTCCTTTATGGTTCTAACAGTGAAGTATCCAATGTTCTCTGAGATATCACTAAGTAGTAGTCATGCCAATATGCTCATGACCAATGCATTTGACCCAGGTGAAGGAAAAATCCCAGACGTCTTCTGCTTCCTTGGATGAATTACCTCATGTGAACACGGCTGCCAAAACCTTGACAAGTTCTCCCAGAAATGCCAATTCTAGGTTCACACAATGTCCAAGAAGGCTCCAGCACTTGTGTGGAGGGTCTCTCTGCACATTCTGCCTCTCAGTTCTTCCTGTTTATTGTGAATAGGTGTGCACACTCTCTTTATGTCACTGTAAATAACTAATCCATAACCGAGGCAAAAAGAATGAAGGTGTTTGATATCTAAAGGTTTGGAAACAGTACAGAGCTAGTATAACTTGGCAACCCCAGAGTGAAAACATCAAGGGTCCAAGTCTGTCTTTTTTTCCTACCCCTAAAGTCTGGAGAACACAATTCTCAAGTTATAAATCAGGTACTTGGTTTTACAATATTTTGCTTTGTTGTTGGATTTATTTAATATCCAACTATGAGGCCAGATGTGGTGGCTCATGCCTGTAATCCTAGCACTTTGGGAGGCTGAGGCAGGTGGATCACCTGAGGTCAGGAGTTCAAGACCAGCTTGGCCAACATGGTGAAACCCTGTCTCTACTAAATATATATACATATATATATAAATTAGCTGGGCGTGGTGGCGGACGCCTGTAATCCCGGCTACTCGGGAGGCTGAGGCAGGAGAATTGCTTGAACCCGGGAGGCGGAGGTTGCAGTGAGCTGAGATCATGCCACTGCACTCCAGCCTGGGCAACAAAAGTGAAACTTTGTCTCAAAAAAAAAAAACATTCCAACTATGTGACACCATCTTGTACTAAGCAGGTTGTTTGGACTGAGTAGTCTTTCTAGGTATGTCACAAAACCTGAATTCATAAAAAGAAAAGGTGACAGATTTGAGTACATGAAGACTGAAAACAGATTCAGAGGAATAAGTTTGTATTTTCTATGTCAGTTTGCACTAAATTAACTTACAAACAAGGTCGCTGAGGCTTTGGCTCAACTGTTAACACTTTCTGAGAGTGAGATTCTTTTGATTAGGGTCTTAAGGTCTTTGTTCATCTCAGAAGTCCTAATTGGTTTAATTAGGCTGACACCTACAGTCTTGTCTCATTACCATAAACTGTAGAGGGGTTCAGCATGACACTGATTGTTTCTTAGAGCAAAGCCAGTGCAGTGAGTAGGATTCCAGGCCCCCCGGAATAAGGCAGGAAAACTCGAGGCCTGTGGACACAGGATGTACTAGGGAGGTGCTGGTGAGTAGTGCAGATAAACCCAGAATACACTTGGTTGGTAAAACAAGAGTGATCTGAGTCTTGTGCTTGTCTACGTGATCCACCATTGAATGGCAGGCCAGCCATTGTGCAGGCATCTGCATATGAAGTGACTAGAAGCTTCACTGGAACAAGGATCTCCTTGGAAATTCTCTCCCCTCAGACAGCCAGGGTGCTTAACATGAAAAGAAGTTGAAACCCTATCTTTAAACTATAGAAGCCATCAGCAGAAGTTACAGGCTTATGGGGGCCCACTGGAAAGGGAAAATCAAAAGACCTCTGAATTTCAAATTAATGAGTGATCTTAAGTTTCATTTCCTAAGTTCGGCTACAGACTCATATATTTCATTAGTCCCTCCCTACTCATTCCTTGCCTCTCCCTTCAGTTTCTGTGTTTCTGAATTTCTGTATAAGTTAACCCTTACCCTGCCTCCCATTTGTTCAATAGGAATGTTCACTTTTACTTGAATCTTTTAGTAGAATTGTATATCATGTGTTCCTGTCTAGATTTAATCATCAGATTGTGGTCAAATCGCTCTCCCAGATCGTGTGAACAAAAAAGTGAATGGAAATTTTCGTTTTAAAAAACAGTACTTTTGGACTTAGTCCTGGCTTAAGAAGTAAGGAAGCCAAGCGTACGGATGGCAGCGAGGGGTCAATCCACGCCCGGCGTTGGGTCGGGGGTGGAGGAGTCGGAAGTGGTTGGGGTTTGGGGGAGGAGATCCGCTCACACACAAGAGGAGAGTGTTGAGCCGCCATATCTGCTGCTGCCGCCGCAGTTGCGAATGCAGCATCGGCGCTTAGCTGCCTCCGCGGTGCCGCTAAGGTTCGTGTCGCTACCCCTTGGCTCTTCGCTCTTGCTGCCTTAACCCCGCCGGCGGAGCCCGCTCTTTCTGGTCTGTTGAGCCCGCTCCCTCACTGCCACACAGCAAGTTCTGAGACCATGGATTCAGGCAGCAGCAGCAGCGACTCGGCGCCCGATTGCTGGGACCAGGTGGACATGGAAGCCCCGAGCGGGGATGGAGTCTCCTCTGCGGTGGCCGAGGCCCAGCGCGAGCCCCTGAGCTCGGCCTTCAGCCGTCAGCTCAACGTCAACGCCAAGCCCTTCGTGCCTAACGTACACGCCGCGGAGTTCGTGCCGTCCTTCCTGCGGGGCCCGACTCAGCCGCCCACCCTCCCGGCCGGCTCCGGCAGCAACGATGAAACCTGCACCGGCGCGGGATACCCTCAAGGTAAAAGGATGGGACGGGGGGCACCTGTGGAACCTTCCCGAGAGGAACCGTTAGTGTCGCTTGAAGGTTCCAATTCAGCCGTTACCATGGAACTTTCAGAACCTGTTGTAGAAAATGGAGAGGTGGAAATGGCCCTAGAAGAATCATGGGAGCACAGTAAAGAAGTAAGTGAAGCTGAGCCTGGGGGTGGTTCCTCGGGAGATTCGGGGCCCCCAGAAGAAAGTGGCCAGGAAATGATGGAGGAAAAAGAGGAAATAAGAAAATCCAAATATATGATTGTACCCTCAGGTGCTCCTAAGAAAGAACACGTAAATGTAGTATTCATTGGCCATGTAGACGCTGGCAAGTCAACCATCGGAGGACAGATAATGTTTTTGACTGGAATGGTTGACAAAAGAACACTGGAGAAATATGAAAGAGAAGCTAAGGAGAAAAACAGAGAAACATGGTATTTGTCCTGGGCCTTAGATACAAATCAGGAAGAACGAGACAAGGGTAAAACAGTCGAAGTGGGTCGTGCTTATTTTGAAACAGAAAGGAAACATTTCACAATTTTAGATGCCCCTGGCCACAAGAGTTTTGTCCCAAATATGATTGGTGGTGCTTCTCAAGCTGATTTGGCTGTGCTGGTCATCTCTGCCAGGAAAGGAGAGTTTGAAACTGGATTTGAAAAAGGTGGACAGACAAGAGAACATGCGATGTTGGCAAAAACGGCAGGGGTAAAACATTTAATAGTGCTTATTAATAAGATGGATGATCCCACAGTAAATTGGAGCATCGAGAGATACGAAGAATGTAAAGAAAAACTGGTACCCTTTTTGAAAAAAGTCGGCTTCAGTCCAAAAAAGGACATTCACTTTATGCCCTGCTCAGGACTGACCGGAGCAAATATTAAAGAGCAATCAGATTTCTGCCCTTGGTACACTGGATTACCATTTATTCCGTATTTGGATAACTTGCCAAACTTCAACAGATCAATTGATGGACCAATAAGACTGCCAATTGTGGATAAGTACAAGGATATGGGCACTGTGGTCCTGGGAAAGCTGGAATCTGGGTCCATTTTTAAAGGCCAGCAGCTTGTGATGATGCCAAACAAGCACAATGTAGAAGTTCTTGGAATACTTTCTGATGATACTGAAACTGATTTTGTAGCCCCAGGTGAAAACCTCAAAATCAGACTGAAGGGAATTGAAGAAGAAGAGATTCTTCCAGGATTCATACTTTGTGATCCTAGTAACCTCTGCCATTCTGGACGCACGTTTGATGTTCAGATAGTGATTATTGAGCACAAATCCATCATCTGCCCAGGTTATAATGCGGTGCTGCACATTCATACTTGTATTGAGGAAGTTGAGATAACAGCCTTAATCTCCTTGGTAGATAAAAAATCAGGAGAAAAAAGTAAGACACGACCCCGCTTCGTGAAACAAGATCAAGTATGCATTGCTCGTTTAAGGACAGCAGGAACCATCTGCCTCGAGACGTTCAAAGATTTTCCTCAGATGGGTCGTTTTACTTTAAGAGATGAGGGTAAGACCATTGCAATTGGAAAAGTTCTGAAACTGGTCCCAGAGAAGGACTAAGCAATTTTCTTGATGCCTCTGCAAGATACTGTGAGAAGAATTGACAGCAGAAGTTCACCACCTACTCTTATTTACTGCCCATTGACTGACTTTTCTTCATATTTTGCAAAGAGAAATTTCACAGCAAAAATTCATGTTTTGTCAGCTTTCTCATGTTGAGATCTCAGTTATGTCACTGATGAATTTACCCTCAAGTTTCCTTCCTCTGTACCACTCTGCTTCCTTGGACAATATCAGTAATAGCTTTGTAAGTGATGTGGACGTAATTGCCTATAATAATGAAAAATTAATGTACTTTAATTTTTCATTTTCTTTTAGGATATTTAGACCACCCTTGTTCCACGCAGACCAGAGTGTGTCAGTGTTTGTGTATATGTGAAAATGATAACTAACATATGAATAAAATACTCCATTTGAAACTCTTCGGTTATTTGAAATGCTTTTGAATGATGTTTAAATTTCGTTATATAATGCTATTCAATTAGCTTTATTACTTTCTCAAATAGTTGAATATGTTCTATCACTCTTAAAAACTTAAAAACTCTTCACCACTTACTGTTTTAAGTGAGGAATTTACAAACAATGCGTAAGTGTGTATTAAAGAAATAATTTTAATTATGAGAAAAAAACTTATGTCAAGGCTCTTCCCGGTGGGCTTTGTTTTCTCTGTCCAAGTCCAATCAATAAAGGAGCTCTTCTGCTTCCCCACTTGTGATTTGAAAATCAAAGGCTCAGGCCGTCTTTATTTGTATAGCAATAGTTCACTTAACATTATCCATAGGTTCTTGAAGACTACAACATTAAGTAAAACAATGTACAGCAGGTGTACATTGTACAACAATGTACAAACAATGTACAACATTGTTCAATGTTGTTTAGTTACGACATTGTCTCATGTTGTTTGGTTACATTGTTCAATGTTGTTACAACACTGATAAGGGAAAAAATTCATTTTGTTAGATGTTATTTCACTTGAAGTCACAATTTCCAAGAACCAGTGGACAATGTTGAGTGAGGACTTACTGTATTACATCAAGTCCCATCATGTTAAGTATGGCCACATTATAAATACGCCTGGGGATTCAGACCATAGGTTGACAAGACTATTTATTTGTTTATTTTTAAGACAGAGCCTCACTCTGTCACCCAGGCTGGAGTACAGTGGTGCAGTCATGGCTCACTGCAGCCTCAACCTCCCAGGCTCAAGCAGTCCTCCAATATCAGCCTCCCAGGGTGGTGGGATTACAGGCGTGAGCCACTGTGCCCAGCCTTGGCTAGACTCTTTTCTGTACTCCATCATCTTAACAAACACAGCTCTTGGTTTTGTTCACCATGAAACTTGTGATATGGGACACAACCCAATAAGGGGTATGGCTACTGAGAAGATAAATGCTTGCAATAGGGTCGTTGGTCATTGAGTAAAAACTAAGAATTAGTGACTCCTGGGCTGGGAAATGAGATGATGTCACCTTTGTCTGTTTCGTGCTTGGGTTGATAGGAAAGATGGGAAGTAATTTTTATATTCAGATCATGACCTACACTTGGGGTCAGAGGCACTGGATATTTCTCTGAACAACTTGAGGAAAACACCAATTATGGATTCTGAGGTGGCTACATTTATTGGCAAGAGAGTGGCCTTATAACCTGCATATGACTGTCAATAACTAAAGAACTTTCTGTCTTGTTAAGTGGGTAGTGCCTTAGGCACAGCAGTATACCTGGAGTGAGAGTTTTGAGCTTTGCTGTCAAACCTCATACTCATGATCTAGTTGAATAGGTGTGGATACTGCTGGCACAACACCCTGGGCTCATTCATGCTCAGGTAAAGGCAATGTATCCTTCTACATTGTCCCTTTGTGTGCACATGTACCTCCAGGGTGTCTAACCTGTCAGAGATAGCCACACTGGTCTTGCTGGAGCATCAATATCTTGGCTGTACTGTGAATCATCCATTATAGGTCTTCAGGGCACCCATTTGGAAATGAGGATTTTTATTTTGTCATACATAAGCTAACCTAATCCACACGGATATGCTTCATACGTCTTGGACTCAGTTTTTTAATCATTAGAATGTCAATGGCAAGAGTTTTATTTTTATCATAAGAGCTCTATGCACTGAACGTCATACAAAATACAAACCAATCCAGTATTTGGTAAGTTTTGTCCTGGAAACCACTTTATAAACAATTATTTTTGCTGCTGCATCAATCTCATTGTTTTGTAATTGTAGTGATTTACCAATAGTATTTTGTGGCTGTCTTCCACTGATAGGCCAAAACCACAAGCCAGGACAGAACTCTTTTGTCTCCATCCAATTTGGATGATTTCCCATCAAAAACTGGCTCCTAAATGTCTTTCTCATTAGCCAATTGTTTAGCAATTTCCCTACCAGACATTCTGAACTGTTTATATATAAATATAAAAACCTTCAGAGAAAAAGATAATTTTTGGAAATAGATTTTTAGAAACCAATTCTTTGCATTTCAGTGAGAAGCAGATCATCCAGGTGCTTGGAGATACTGGACTGTCTCTTTAACAAAGTAGATACAAACTCATGGTAACATTTCTTTCTAATTTCCTGGATACATTTCTTTATAGTTGTTAATATCTGATGGTGTTCTCCAATACTCCAAATTGGGGCCATTTACAGAGTACTAGTTTCCCTAGGGCATCCAACTATTTATAAAAACCATGTTCAGGGCAGTTTCCCTTCAGAGATCCCCTACTTCCTCTAATTCAGGTCAGTTTGATTTAACTGTCCTTAGAGTTTCATCTCCAATTCCTAGCAGCCAAGATAATATGGAATCTTCTCAAATCTGGTTGCATACTGTAAGTACTTTATGAGCTTCCTACTTCAGGCTTTCTCAGTGTCTACCCATTTGTTCTTGGCAATTTTTCTCCCAATTTTCCTTCTTTATTCCTCTGGTCATTATGGGACAAGTCTGAGGAGAAATAAGGAAAGGGGCCAACTTATTCTGTACTTCAGCAAAGACCTGAAAAGGAAAAAAGGGGGAATGTTTGGGCTGGATAGAAAGTAGTAGACCTCCACATTGCTCACTTTGAGCATCTTTCCCTAGTACCTAGGAAAACCAGCCAGTGCTTTTACTATCCACTAAGGCCTCTGTTCCTGTCCTCAAAAGACAAATCCTCTCTCAAAATAGACCCTCCTTTCACAATATCATGATTTCAATTCATTGCAGTGCAAGAACTTGCCTTTTTTATCATTTACTTATAAACATTTTGCAGTATACATACTCATTTTAGCAAAATGGGACTGTAAACAAACTATCCAACAACAACAGAAGTTCTGTCAAAACCTGAGCATTTGAGTTGCTCCAGTGCCTGTTTTCATTTCCAGTATTACTCTTTCTATATTTTCTGTTCAGACAATTGCCATGTTTTTTATTTTTCTAGTTTTCAGTTACAGTATCTACTCATTGGCCATTGAGGGGAAGGAGAATTTGAACCAAGGCTTCTCCCCAGGGACACCACTGGTTACTTCCACAGAATGGGGAAAGTGAACTTACCTTAGAATTTGGGAGAAGCTTTTTCAAAGCACCTCTGTGTGTGTGTGTGTGTGTGTGTGTGTGTGTGTGTGTGTGTTCAGCAAATAACCAAAATCAGCAAGGGAAAGGGAAAAGAAAAGACGAATCTGCTGAATGAACATGCCATGTATCAGAACAAACAGAAGGGAACACAAGCTCTACTTACATACAGAAGACACAGCTTACAACTCTACACTACAGATCCTGTGAAATATTGAATATTGACCCCCCCACACAGTTCGATCCTGCACTAGACTATGCCAGATTGTTTTAGAGAAACTTTATCTAAATTCGAGAGAGATTCTCTTTTCCCACACTTAGCCTTTAAAAATTATATTATTTCTTTTTATAAATCAGTGTTGATAAAAGCTTCAGGCTAAGACTCAGACATCAAACAAAAGGGATTTCTGCAAAGCCCCTTGTTTTCTACTTAGATTAATATTAAACACTAATATTAAATTTGCATAAACATAATTTGCAGACATTTCTCAGCCCTCTGAAGACAATGCTTCTCTCTTTGATTGCTGAACTTTTTCCAAAGTCCAAGCAGATAATATTGAAACTTGGCCTTGGTTTTGGATACAAGTACAGGAAAAGATTTGTTCATAGGCTGCTGTACACAATCATGTCTTTATGTCTCTCACCTGGTAAGATACATATACAAAATATATGCAATTATAGCCCTGCTTTCACATTTGGGTCATTGAGTAAAGGGCCTCCTCAATTCTCTAACAGAAACTTAGATGAATTATCTCCTCCTGAGACTGCTTTTACTTGTTCTATGGCAGTGTAACAGTGACCTTTTGCCAAACCAATAAATACACAAAAGAAGGACACTTTGTCACATGGCAAGTGACCAAAAAATACCCCAAATAGCTTCTGCAGGTTTAGCTGGCAGTTCCTGGATTCAATATTAGTGTTTGATCTCCACCCTTGAATCCCTTTTTTCTCTGTTCTTTAATTGATGCTTCTATCACTTTCTAAACTGTCTTAATTTATTTTGCCAGTTTGGTAGTGTATAAACGAATGGTGAAATCAAACGTATCATTACTTTTTTTTTTTTTTTTTTTTGGAGACAGAGTTTGGCTCTTGTTACCCAGGCTGGAGTGCAATGGCACAATCTCAGCTCACTGCAACCTCCACCTTCCAGATTCAAGCAATTCTCATGCCTCAGCCCCGCAAGTAGCTGGGATTACAGGCGTGTGCCACCACGCTAGGCTAATTTTGTATTTCGAGTAGAGATGGGTTTTCGCCATGTTGATCAGGCTGGTCTCGAACACCTACCTCAGCCTCCCAATCATTACTTTTTTTAAACATCCAAAGACTTAGATCCTGAGTGATGTTGATGACAGAATGCTCCATCCCCAACCACATTCTTCAGTGCATGCTAAATTAAAAAGAACTCTTGTCTGAGAGGGTCTGAGAGGGTAGGTGATCCACAAGCATAAATTTGATACATTTAAGAAGTGAGTGAGGGTTTGAAGGTCAGGAGATGTATTTGAGGAAGCCCTAACCTTAAAGGATGATGATTGCGGCCAGACGAAATGTGGCTTCACAAGATCTTCGTGGTGAGTAAAACATCATAGTGACCAAATGTTAAGAAGAACGGTTTGCCTCCATGGATGGCACACTATTCAAGGCCTGGAGGAAAACTAAGGGCATGAGAAAAATAATACTGATTTTCTAGCAGAATCTGAGCTGAACTTGGAGGTGGCTAGGGAATGAATGTGTATCAGATTCATTCCATAAGACAAAGAAGTCAAAGCTGCTGGCAATACAGACAGCATGGCAGCCAACTCTGAGGGTGATGAGATTGCCAAGCCTCACAGACTTCCAAGGACGAGTGTTAGACCCCACATATCTACCAACGCCTGACTAAGTTAGTGGCACGCAAGATACCACATATGACCTGTATGCAGCCTGTCAGTAGCTACAATGAAGGGCAAGTTCTTCTCTGGGCCACCCTTGGGCCCTCAACTCTGCCAACAGTTCCCACCATCAGACTGGAGGCCAAAATCAAAATACATTCTCCTCCCAACATGAAATATGCCTAGCATTGTGCTGAGCAAACAATTGACCCTTTCCCTTTCCCTGCTGATATTTCTCATGGTGAACTTGGTATCCACAGAAGTGGCTATGATCCATGGCAGAGAGAAAAAGTAATGAATGCCCCGTGGAACCACCAATTAGAATTCTGAGCAAAGCATCTGGCCCCTCTCCTATGAGCCTCTTGTCCCTCCTGCATAACAGGGAGATAATGCCAGTTACTTGATTTGTAGAACTGTTGTGAGGACCGAACAAGGTAACAAATACAAAAATTGCCTGGATGCAGTACGTGGCTCAATTGCTTTGAGTTTATTCCCTTCAGTCCATATTCAGTCCTTACTCATGACTGTATTTTTGACTCTAAGAACTCTGCTTCTCCTTTCTCACTAGATTTGCTAATTGCTTACCCAACAGCCTTTCCTACCAATGCCCAGTGATAACAAAAACTGATTTTGTTCAAAGAAGGAATATGTTCAGTTGCAGGGCAAGGGTGGGGAGGCTCGGAAATTCTCCAATCCAAGCATGGCTATTCTATTCTCCTTGGTTATATGATGGTTTTTCCAGCCTCCCCTACAGCTAGGGGTGACCTGGTGACCCAGTTCTGCCCAATGAGGTGTACAGGGAATACTCTGGGACTTCTGTAAAAGAGGCTGTTTCTTTTCTTTTTTTTTTTTTTTTGAGACGGAGTCTCGCTCTGTCGCCCAAGCTGGAGTGCAGTGGCGCGATCCTGGCTCACTGCAAGCTCCGCCTCCTGGGTTCACGCCATTCTCCTGCCTCAGCCTCCCAAGTAGCTGGGACTACAGGCGCCTGCCACCGCGCCCAGCTCATTTTTTGTATTTTTAGTAGAGACGGGGTTTCACTGTGGTCTCGATCTCCTGACCTTGTGATCCACCCGCCTCGGCCTCCCAAAGTGCTGGGATTACAGGCGTGAGCCACTGTCCCCGGCCGAGGCTGTTTCTTAATAAGAAGGACAGATGTGAGAGAATGGTGGTACATGGAATGTGATAGAGATGCCTGGAGCTGTTGCAGCCACATTGTAACAAACATGAGGTCCCAGAGTAAACTTTATGAAAATAGTCAAACTGAAATATGGAAGCTGTGGTGTCCTTCAGGCATATTTCAGCAACTGAACCAATGCAAGCATACTTCCAGACTTCTTATGGGGAGGGGAAAAAATTAAGGTCCTGTTTGTTTATACCATTTGCTCTAAACTTTAGCTGCACAGTAAACTTATTTCAAGGTAGCATTTAGAAGTGCTAATGCCTTAGCCCCTTATCTAGAAATTCTGATTTCATTAGTCTATATTGTGACTCTGTACACTTTTTAAAACTTTCTGTTATAAATAGTGTGAGATACATGACAAGATATAATATTACAAAAAAATGCATGTAGATCTTACACAACTTCATTAGTTAATAACTCTTGGTCAATATGATTTTATCTAAACCCTCACCAACTTCTCTCCACCCAGAGATTAGTTTGAAGCTAATCTTAAACATCATATCACTTAATAAAAGATTATTTCAGTATGTATCTGTAAAAGATGTAGATACTTTAAAAAATATAAACAGAATAATATTATCACGTGTAAAAAATTAATTATAGGCTGGGTGTGGTGTCTCATGCCTGTAATCCCAGCACTTGGGGAGGATGAGGCAGGTGGATCACTTGAGCTCAGGAGTTCAAGACCAGCCTGGCCAACATGATGGAACCTCGTGTCTACAAAAAATACAAAAAGTAGCTGGGTATGGTGGCATGTGCCTGTAGTCCCAGCAACTTGGGAAGCTGAGTGGGGAGGATGGCTTGAGCCCAGAAGGTGGAGGTTGCAGTGAGCTGAGATTGTACCACTGCACTCCAGCCTGGGCAACAGAGCCAGACCCTGTCTAAAAAATATTAATTATAATTCCTAAATATCTTCACATACTCATTCCTAGTTCAAATTGTCCAATTGCTTATAAATATTTAATTTTTGAAATTTGATTTTCAACTCAGGATTCAATTTGCTCTCATGCATTATAATTTGTTGATATGCTTGTTGAATCTCTTTTAATCTATAAGTTGTGCTTTCTCTGTTTTTTTTTTTCTTGCAATTTATTTGTTGAAGAATTTGGGTCCTTTATTCTCTAGAGTTTCTTACAGTCTGGCTTTTGCTGACATCCTTCCTTTGTTAATATTTAACATGTCCCTCTGTGCCCTGTCTTCTCTGTGAATTGGTTGCTAGAGCTAGAGGCTTCACTAGATTCAAGTTTGCTTTTCTTCTTTTTTCTTTCTTTCTTTCTTTCTTTTTTTTTAAGCGAGAATATGTACTTCCATCTGTCCATCTGGAAACAGATAGAAATACATAACACTACCTGGGAAGTGTCTGGTTATCTCCTTTTTTAGCAGTCATTGATGATCATTGGCTAGATCCAATATTTCATTACAGATTGTAGAATGAAGATGTTCCATTTATCTTTCTACATTTATTAGCTAAGATATTTCTTTAAGAAGAATCTTCCCCATTTACTATTTGGTGACACAGTAAATAGTATATATGCAAATAGAAAGCTAATTATTTCTTTCCTTTTATTTACTAGTTTTCAAATAATGAATTTATTCCCTAGCACTTTTAGAGATGACCACAAAGTATATTTTAGAGTCATTATGAACCCAATATTTAAGCACACTTAATGTGTTTAAATCTATTTAGCTGTTATTCTTATATATGCTCAAACTATTCCATTTTTAGGCATTCAGGCTCTTCAGGTTGGCTCTTGAATTCTTTTTACATGATCCCAGTAGTCTTTGATAGTTTCCTGTTTTCTTGTACATCAGGTTGTTCAAGTCTCACCTTATACATTTCCCAAAATCAGTTCATTCATTATGCACTGATTTTTTTTTTTTTTTTTTTTTTTTGGTGAGAAATGCTTTTTTAGAGAGTAAAATCATGGTGCTTAGCTGCATGCCACTGGGTTCATCATGGTTTCTGGTGCCTTGTAGAGTACTGAACTAAGAAATACATATTTAAACAAAATACATCATGAGTTTATACTCATACTTCCCATTCAAATTTAGGGCTCCAGCATATGTATTTTATGTCATTAATTTTACTTTGGTATATCCTTTTTATGAAGCCACACGTACTGACTCCCAATGATGCCAACAAATTTACTCATTAGTATTATCCCCCAATTTACACCTGACAGTATCTGAAAAACATGCCAACACTACCGTTAAAAATGCTAATTCTGAAAACAGTTTAAATATTTTGTGTGGTTCTTTTGGTCCTCAGGTTGTATCTCACTAGGAATAGAATGTACAGAACAAATGACTATGTTTATAAATCATTCGAAATAGTTTCTCTCTGTATGATAATGCCACCAACTAAATGTACAATAAAATCAATTTTTCTTTTCATTGATAGGAATTATTTTATATTATTTAATTAGTTTTTATAAATATGTGGAACGTTTACATAGTACCAAAGTCAAACCTACAAAACAACATATTTGAGCAAAGTCCTCCTTGTATTCTTGTCCCTCTCACTCTGAACCTTCTTTCCCCCAGGTACGTTTTTTTCTAGTTTGTTGATTATAATTCTGTATATGGATTTACTCATCATTTTTGCTAAATAATAATACACTATGCAGTTTTCTCCAACTTGATTTTTTTTGTTTACCAATATATCCTGGAGAGTGTTCCAAATCAACATATAGAAATAGTTTTTTTTATAGTTGCATAATATTCAATCATTTTATTTTTCAAGTCTTCTATTAATGGTTATTTAATCATCCCAATTTTCTCCATAACACATATTTCCATAATCAGCAACATTTTCATATTTCCCCAGTGTTTCTTTGATTTTGAGAATTGGGATTTATAGGTCAACATGTATTCATATATGCTAGATCTTGCCAAATTCCCCTCCATAAGAATTTTGCCATTTTGTAGGGAGTTAGTCTTTTTAAAGAGTTTCTCAGGTGATTTTGTGGTTCTTTAAAGGGTTGGGAACCACTGGTTTAAGTCATTGTTGCTGGGTTTTTGTCATTTGTTTTGTTGTTGATGCTAAACACATAATAACCTAATGTAAACTACATAATTGGAATCTTCCTACTAGATCCAATACTAGTAGAGATCAGGCACTGTGCTGTGTTCTTCTCAATACCTAGAGTGGCTAGCACAGAGACTAGAACAAAGCTTATTAAATGTATGTTTAGTGTTAAATGAGGCAGTGAAGTGTAGTGACATCACCGTTAATCTATTTCTTGTAAAAAATACATTACTGTGCCTGCCCTTACATCAGATGTTTCATTCTCTGAAGGCAGGAAGTGAGTATTATTGATACATTAATGTAGCAAACATTTATTTAGAGTATACCTTGTGACAGTAGTATTCTAGATGATGTACACAGAATAAAAACAAAACAGGCAAAAATCTATGCCCCTGTGGAGTATTACATTTTAGCAGAATTTGAAGAATTTAAGAATTGAATATAAGAAGAATAGTATGTAGTGTTAATAAGAAAATTATAACAGTGTGACCATGAGACTGACAGGGATTTTAAGCTGTGGCTAGACCTGCCCATGCCTTTTAAGCAGAAACCTGAATTAAGTGAAAGATGGCTTGGCATAGAGGGCTTCTTTGAATATTCATTGAATAAATGAATATGATTGCCAAGAGAATCTTCTGCCTCTGGCTATGTACCAGTCACCAGATTAGGGCCTCTCTTCCTATTCCTGTATGCTAAGTTCCTCCCTTTCCATCCCCTAAAATGTCCCATAAGAAATCCACCTGGGACAAACTGGACCTCCGGATCCTGAGTGATAAGCTGGGATTACAGGCATGAGCCACTGTGCCTGGCCGTAATTGACTTAGATTTAAATTAAATATTTTTACTTCCACTTATTAACTATGCAACAGATAATTTTTTTCTTGCTCTCCTTTTCCTGGTTCCTTTTTCTTCTCCTTTAATGCTCTCTCTCTCTTTCAAAATCTATAACGTTTTCATATTCTTTTACCCTAGTCCCCAAACTTTGTTTTAGTCTTTGTAAATGCTGAAAGCCACAATTCCCAATGAAGACGAAACAGTTATGAATATTTATGCACAAGATAACACATACATATTTTCGTAAAGCACAAATTATAGGAGATGCAGGGAGGAATATACAGGAACATGTCAATAACAGATTATAACACAACTGTCCAAGACAGGCCAAATGGACAAAAAATAAGCAAGGATATAGAAGACCTATTTCACATAATCAATAAGGTAGATCTTCTGGATATATATCAAACTTCACAACTAGATAATTGAAAAACACTTTCTCAAGCACCCAAGGAATATTGATAAAACTTTACCATATTTCAGGTCACAAAGAATACTGTATAGTTAAAAAAATAATAGTCTTTCCCAGGGTGAATTTTAAAACTCTCTACTTAAAGCAAAATAAAATAAAAACTCCTGAGTGAAAGGGGAAATACAAACCAAAATTGCAGTATTAAAGAACAAAACAATCATAATAGAAAGTCTACATAGCATAATATGTGTGATACATATTTCAACCCTAAAGTTAAGCAAAGATCAACAAAGTAAACCAAAAGAAAACACAAGGAAGCAATAATAAAGATAAAAGGAAGCACTAATGCGACAAGAAATGGAAAAGCAATAGAACTAAATTAATCAAAATTCTCTTTCCTTAAAATAAACTGACATCATGCTTAATACCTAATATATTACTTAATATAATAAACCACTATTACTACTTAATATAATAAAAAACACTACTTAATATAATAAAAAAGAGAAAACAGAGATACACAAAATAAGAAATGAAAAGGAATAACCATTGAAACAGAAAAATATTTAAAAAATAATAATAAAAGACTGTTTTTTCACAATAAATTGAAAACCCAAAGGATAAGTACAGTTTCCTAGGAAAAAAATAATTCATCAAAATTGACACCAATAGTGATGAAACTCTTAAGGACCAATTTTAATGGAAGAATTCGAGAGATTTATTAAAGTACTTCCTCAAAAACAAGCATCAGGCTTTAGTATTTCCACAGGGTGATTTTACCAAAATTTAAGCACCAACTAATCATAACGCTACATATGTTATTACTCTCAATGCTACACAACATTTTCCAAAGCATAGAAAATAAAGAAAAATTCAAATTACTATTATAAAACAAATATAACCTTGATACCAAAATCATTGATACCTGATGAAGACAGTATAACAAAAGAAGTTACAGATCAATTTCAATTTTGAATATTGATACAAATCTTCTAAATTAAATATCAGTGGACAGAATCTAACACCACATTAAGAAAATAATATATCATGAACAAGTAGGATTTATTCCAGGTAATCAGGGGTGATTCAATACTTAAGAAATCAATTAATATAATTCCTTTTATGATAGGTCTAAGGAGCAAAAGCATATGAAAATTTCCAGGAATCCTTATAAAGCATTCAGTGAAATTAAATGTTCATTCCAACAAACCAAACCAATACAAAACAAAATGAAAAAATACTCAGTAAAATGATGTATGCTTCATATATATTATGTCTGTGTGTATATAACAAGTATATGATATATACACACATGCACATAAAGAAGTACCCACCATATATCTGAATCACTGCAAATGTAAATACTAAAATTTCTAATGGAAAACACAAGAGGCATTCCTGCTAAGGTTAAAAGCAGGGAAAGAGTTGCCCAGTCTCTCAGCTATTCAAATTCGTTGTGGCGATATCAGCCAACACAATTAAAAAACAAACCCTACAAAAACAATTATAGGCATAAGAATTACAAATGCATTGTAATTCTATTTGTAGATTATGTGGTATTTTACTTGGCCATCTTCAGAAGTGTAAAGATTAAACTAACACAAACAATAAAAGATTCGATAAATTTAGGAGGATATAAATTAATATACAAATTCAACGACTTTACATACATATAAACAATAACAAGAAACAAAATGAAAGAAAAAATCTCTATAATAGCAATAAAGAAGATAACAATCTTAGGAATAACTGTGACAAATAATGTGAAAAACCTGTATGAGGAAAGATTTAAAGACTCCTGAATGCTCTAATTCTTATTAAGGAAGGTTAACATTATTAAGATGTCAGCCAGTTTATAAACTTAATGAAATCTTAATTAAAAATATGCCAGCAAGTTTTCTTTTCTCTAGAGAAAGACAAATTGATTCTAAAGTTCCTCTTGAGGGGGAGGGAAACACCATGCAGGAACAGCTACAACAATCTCTGAAAAAATAATAGCAATGAGGAAAGACACTAACCCAACCAGGAATAAAACATGCTATTAAGTCTCAATAATTAAAATTGTATGGTACTGGAACTCCAAAGAACAGAACAGAAATGTATGGAATACACCCATGCACATATGGATAATTCATATATAATAAATGTGACAACATATAACTAGGGAAAAGAAAAACGTTTTTAATGAATGCTGTTATGCCAATTGGGTAGCCATTTGGTAAAAGATAAGATTTGATCCATAACTTGTAGAAAGAATAATCTCCATGTGGTTTAAAGATCTGTATGTAAAAATGAAGCTCTTTAATACTAGAAGGGAATACAGATAGGTTCTGTAATAACCTGGGAGTGTGGAAAGGACTTCTATCAAGGAATCCAAATCCAGACACAATCAAAGAAAAAATTGATAAATAGCCCCTCCAGAATAAAGAAGAAGACACATTTTGGCCTAGCAAAAAATAAAGACAAAAACAGAGAAACAAGCAAATAAAAAATAGTAAAGTTGGAGAAAATATTTTCAAAATATACTTTTTAAAAAGCTAATATCCTCAATAAACATAAAGCACTTTTTAAAATCAAATAAAAGAAAGAAAGGTCATAAACCCATTACATAAATTGGCAAAAGACCTAAGCAAATAGTTTACAAAAAAAGCCCACACAAATGGCCCTGAACTATATGAAAAAATGGTCAAATTTACTCATAATTACAGAAATGTGAATTAAAGCTACTTTGAAATACCATTTCTCACCTATCAGGTTGTCTGTTCTCTGTTTCTGTCTGTTGCAATTCAAGCACCGTTATTTCAAACATTTATTATTTTAGGTTTATTATACAGTACACTGAATAATAAGCTACTGCTAATCAAGCTACCTATAAAGAACAAGGAGTAGAATCTACTAGATAGAAAGTGCTCAAATAAGCACTAGCTATCTTTATTTCAGTTCATCCCAGTCATGAATAATATATCACCTGGGTGCTCCTCCAACAGTTTGGGAAACAATTGTTGTCCTCCATCCAGTACACCCCCATTATGCAAACACTCCACATATGCACACACCTGCTAACAATAATAAAATTTCCAGATTTGCATAATCATTTCTCAATTATGGAGCCAAATAACTTATAAGGTAGTGAGTATCTTTGGGAAAAGAATTTTGTTGGCTGTATTTCCTCACTGAGCTGACAAAGAAGAGGATGCTGGCAGCTCAGGAAAAGCTGCCTTTGGTGTGTCAAGTCTGAATGAGACTGGGTCAAGTGTATGAGTTACCATGACAACGACACGATCAAGATGCATCATCTCCCATAGCAACTGCATTGAGGGGGCCTAGTGTCTCAGTCGAAGCTTTCTCTCAGCATCAGACCTTATTTGAATCCACATCTAAAGCTGCACCCTGGGGTGCTAGTTAAAAGGATACATGGAGAATATAAAGAACCACAGAGGCTAGAATTATATAACTAATTTCAGCAGCTTCATCATTTTAAACCCGTCACTACTACAGTAAACCCACCACTACTATAGTAAAGTGTGGGACAGCAGTCTAAACAAGGGCTGAAATTCCTGAAATAGCCAAGCATGGGAATATCCCACCCAGTAACTAGTCCAGTTTTGGGATTAAGAGCAAAAAAAAAAAAAAAAAAAATGCATCTCCATTGAAGGCAGTCTCCATTGCCTGCAATGTCCACACCACACTCATCTAATGCCTCCAATCCTAGGTGACAATGGTACTACAAAATCAAAGCTGACTCTATAATCCCTGCTGTTTTCAGACTAATTCACACACAATTAACGTGGAGAGTATGAAAAATTCCCCCAAGTGGGATTATTAGTCATGCAGCCCTTTTCAATTTCTACCAGTACCCAAAACTGCTACAATAAAATTTAGTGAAACACCCTCAAGAACAGAATTGCCTGAAAGCCAAATGCTGGACTAGTCCTCCAGAAAGTAGTCTACTTTTGGAGTTAAAAGGTGGAAAGAGTATCTTTATAGGTTAACATGATGGCAAGTCAATCCTTGCATTATATCCTGGCAAACCCTGAAGAAAGTATTGTTTTGTTTCCTCAGAGTAACAGGGTAAATTCAAGGGATTGTGTAATTCCCCTACATTTAATCCAGTACTTCTTACGTGACAACCTATATCCAAGCAGTCATGGGTACAGATGTCTTACATATCTCATAAATTGCATGCTTCATAATGTGCTCACATCTTTTGTAGAGCTCATTTCACAATGACACAGAATAGTAAGCTCCTAGCCTCATTTCAAAAATCGGAAAATTGAAGTTTGGGAAAAAAGAGGTTGATCACCAAAGGGTCTTTGATATGACCAACACCCAAACACTCATTAGTTCTCAAAATGCACACCCATAATTGGGGAAAAATATCACTGAAAAGCAGAGAAGAGACACTTGGTGATTTACTGACAAACTACAGTAGTACTTCCATAACCATGGGGAAATGGTTCCAGGATTCCCTCCACGAATACCAAAATTCTCAGATGTTCAAGTCCCTGATATAAAGTGCATAGTATTTGCTTGTAATCTACACACATCCTCCCCTACACTTCAAAGCATCTTCCTACTGCATATAATACCTAATACATGCTAAAACATCACTCATTCACGTGGATTCAACATAGTATTCAGCATGTAGCAAATTCAAGTTTTTTTTTTAACTTTGTAGAATTTTATTTTTTTTCAAGTGCAGTTGGTTGAGTCCACAAATGCATGTGTAACCCACGGATACTGAGGGCTGACTGTACTTCCATAAGAACACTGGTTCTATGGTAAGAAGGAAATGTACTAGGGAATGAGGAAATTTGAGTTATGCAGGGCTCAGCAATAGCAGATGACTGCACAGACTAGCATAGAGCAAACAGCGTGAATGAGAATTAATGGTAATGTGAGGAAATGAATTTTGCAAGCCAAAAGATAATCAAACCCATGAGTGTAGTTGAGGTCACTTGTTCCCTATTAAGCAGAAAGATCCAGTAAAGGAAAGTGAGCCTTATGCAGTCTCCAAATGCAGTAATACTTTAATAACACCAAAGACAGCAAAGTGGTGATGTCAGTTTTAAACATGTGGTGGAGGACAGGCACAATAATGTAATGTTATAATAAAGCAATTAAATATGATGCCAATACATCTCACTAAGTCCTGTGACACACTTCGAGTACACATTTACTAACCACCTGCTTTGTGATTGCCCTTGTGTTCTAGTAGGCAGATTCAGATGTGAAGTTTGCATCACGTGGGAAAAATTTTAGTGTCAATAAGAATAATAACTGACATGCATTCAGACACATCAAATATGATTACATCTTTAGTCCATAGTAACTCTAAAGGAGCAATGACCTCATGTCTACTATTATAAAATGCTAGAGAATGAATTCACTATGCCAAATTGGGTAAAGAGAGGCAAATAAGGAAACAATTATCCTGTGTTCGGCGTATGAATTGTATCTCTTGGTTACCAAATATTAGATGAAGTTAGTTCTCATTATTGATGAATTCCAGCTAATTAAAAAAAAAACAGATAAAATTAAAACATCTCATTTTTAAGTCTCAAATGACACGAATGATATAGGCAAAGATGGCCAATATGTGCACTCATTACAAAAAGAGGGACAATCATACAGTTTGTGCCTCCTGAAAGGCTAATGTGACACTGTCTCTGAAGTATTCAGGCCAAATTATGAAGCCAATAGATATAACTTCCAATTTACAAGAAAGGCAGGGGACAAAAGAGAGTGTTAAACAACATCAATGAAAAGAAATTAGCAAAATCCAGCATGTGGGAGACTGTAGAAAAAAGGATTCATTTCTCACAAGGATTAACAGGCATATCAACCAATTGCAGCACATGAGACCAGATGGGATCTGGAGTTTAAAAAAAACTAAGTGAAAACATTAATGATACAATACAGGAAATATTATCTGTGAATGAATATTGAAGAATTAAGCAACTACTCCTTATTGTTTAGGCATGATAAAGATATGTATCATATTTTAAAGTAGTATTTTTTAAATGTCTTTTCCTTTGAGAGATATATTCTGCAGTATATATAGATTAACTAATATGTCTGGAATTTTCCTGAAGCTATGCTGGAGTGGTGGGGGACGTTAGTGGGTGTAAAAGAAATAAAATTGGCAGGCCGGTTGTGGTGGCTCATGCCTGTAATCCTGGCACTTTGGGAGGCCAAGGTGAGTGGATCACAAGTTCAGGAGTTTGAGACCAGCCTGGCCAATATGGTGAAACCCCATCTCTACTAAAAAAAAACAAAAACAAAAACTAGCTGAGTGTGGTGGTGCACACCTGTAGTCCCAGCTACTTGGGAGGCTGAGGGAGGAGGATTGCTTGAACCCAGGAGGCAGATGTTGCAGTGAGCAGAGATTGTGCCATTGCACTCCAACCCGGGCAATAGAGAGAGACTCCATCTCAAAAAAAAGATTTAGAAAGAATTTATGATTGTTGAGGTAAGGTGCAATCTACATGTGGGTTCTTTATTTATTTTTTGTTTTTTGAGATGGAGTCTCGCTCTATCACCAGGCTGGAGTGCAGTGGTGTGATCTCGCCTCAGTGCAATCTCTGACTCCCAGGTTCAAGCAATTCTTCTGCGTCAGCCTCCCGACTAGCTGGGATTACAGGTGTGCGCCACCACACCCAGATAAATTTGGTATTTTTAGTAGAGACGGGGTTTCACCTTGTTAGCCATGATGCTGTCTATCTCCTGACCTCGTGATCTACCCGCCTCAGCCTCCCAAAGTCCTAGGATTACAGGCGTAAGCCACCGCGCCTGGCAGTGGGTTCTTTATCATATAATAGCTTGTCATGTATCTGCTTGACAGAATTTATAACAAAATGTTTTTTTTTTTTTTTTAATGTCCAAAGCCATCACAAAATAGACTACTGAAATCAAAATTTCTGGATATGGGCCAGGGTTTTAGTACTTCTAAAAGTTACCTTCAAATGGGTTTAGAGCCGATGATCAACAAGGCCGGCCAGGCGCTGTGGCTCAAGCCTGTAATCCCAGCACTTTGGGACGCCGAGAGGGGCGGATCACGAGGTCAGGAGATCGAGACCATCCTGACTAACACGGTGAAACCTCGTCTCTACTAAAAAATACAAAAAACTAGCCGGGCGAGGTGGCGGACACCTGTAGTCCCAGCTACTCGGGAGGCTGAGGCAGGAGAATGGCGTAAACCCGGGAGGAGGAGCTTGCAGTGAGCTGAGATCCGGCCACTGCACTCCAGCCTGGGCGACAGAGCGAGACTCCATCTCAAAAGAAAAAAAAAAAAACAAGGCCTCATGTTTTTTTTCTTGTAATAAGAATCAGAGATTAAAATACAAGGAGATACACCAGGGGCATACATTCACAGAGGGACAACCCTGTGACGAGGCAGCAGAGGGGAATCATTTGCAAGCTAAGAAGAGATGCCTCAGAGGAAACCAACCATGCTGGCACCTTGATCTTGGCTTCCAGCCTCCAGAACTGTGAGAAAATAAACTGTTTTTAAGTCAGTCAGTCTGTGGATTCTATTATGGCAGCCCAAGCAAACTAATACACTTCCCCATACTATCCCCGCTGCCCATTCTGTAGAGCCGATTCACACATGGTAAGTAGGATCGCAGGAACTCAGTTGTGCACTGACACAGGAGCTGAAGGCCTAACACTCTTCCTGGGAGGCTGTGAGGCTTGATGATTTTACCATACTCAGAGGTGCTGCCATGCTGGTCATGTTGCCAGCAGGTCTGGCCATAGTCTCAAGGAACGAATCTGACAAGCATTTGGTTCCATGAGCTCCAGCAGATCCCAGCTTACTCCCTGCCAGAACATCAAAGAAAGTTCCTAGAAGACCTTTCTTATGCTCCACAACTTCCCTTCACGCCAACAAGAGACTGCCATCATAGATGCAAATAGCTGTTATTTATTATGTTGATCCCTTACCATGTATTTTATTTTCACTTATTTTTTTGAGACAGGGCCTCACTCTGTTGACCAGGCTAGAGTGCAGTGGCACGATCTTGGCTCACTGCAACCTCTGCCCCCCAGGTTTAAGCAATTATCCTGCCTCAGCCTCCCGAGTAGCTGGGATTCTAGGCGTGTGCCACCATACCCGGCAAATTTTTGTTATTTTTAGTAGAGACGGGGCTTCACCATGTTGGCCAGGCTGATCTCAAACTCCTAGCCTCAAATCATCTGCCCGCCTCGGCCTCCCAGAGTGCTGGGATTACAGGCGTGAGCCACCGTGCCTAGCCCCCCTACCATGTATTTTAAAATGCCAAAATCTTGTGACCCAGTTCTCCTCTGTCCTTCATCATCATCCTTTAAGACTTGAGTCTCCTGATATGTGGATCCTGCCAATAGAACCTTCTTTATCCCCTTGTTAAAGAGATACACGTGGCTCGCCAGCATTTGTAGACTGAAGAATTCTCTGTGTGTGTGTGTATGTGTGTGTGTATTGTGAAGAACATGGACAGGAAGGGAATTCCCATCATTAAAACAACTTGTGATTAAGCCTGTGGGAGTTTTACATATATACTATTACTTTTTTTTTTTTTTTTTTTTTTTGTGATGGGGTCTCACTTGCTCTGTCGCCTAGGCTGGAGTACAATGGCACGATCTTGGCTCATTGCAACTTCTGCTTACTGGGTGAAAGTGATTCTCCTGCCTCAGTTTCCCAAGTAGCTGGAATTACAGGTGCGCACCACCATGCCCGGGTAAATTTTGTCTTTTTAGTAGAGATGGGATTTCACCGTGTTGGCCAGGCTGGTCTCAAACTCCTAACCTCAAGTGATCCTGGGCCTCCCAAAGTGCTGGGATTACAGGCGTGAGCCACCGCACCTGGCCTACCATTACATTTTAATTAATTTTTTCACATGCCATGTAAACACTGATTGAGGCACTATAATCTTGTAAACCTGGCAGTTGACATGTGACCCTTTTGCTTCCCCTGAAACCTACTATAGACTTACTAACCTTTCTATGTAGAAAATCAAAGCACAGCAAGATGAAAACATTTCTGTTCACAGTAGATAACGTAGGTAAGAGCAAAGGAAGCAGATGGATCATAGGATGTCCCTTGTTTATTAATTTTATTATATCTTGTTGATATTTACATGCTTGCCTATTCGTTATAAAATCTGTTTAGCAATAGATGAAGTGAACCTCTCAGATCTGAAAATGAGAAAAGAAAACTAGTGAATTGTCAATCATCTTGGCGTGTAAATAAGAAAGGTGTTGGCTGGGCGCGGTGATTCACGCCTGTAATCCCAGCACTTTGGGAGGCCGAGGGAGGCGGATTGCCTGAGGTCAGGAGTTTGAGACCAGTCTGGCCAACATGGTGAAACCATGTCTCTACTAAAAATACAAAAAAAATTAGCTGGGCATTATGGCGTGCGCCTGTAATCCCAGCTACTTGAGAGGCTGAGGCAGGGGAATTGCTTGAACCAGGGAGGTGGAGGTTGCAGTGAGCTGAGATCGCGCCACTGCACTCAAGCCTGTGTGACAGAGGGAGACTCCATCTCAAAAAAAAAAGAAAAATAAAAAAATAAAAGTGTCACCTAAAGGAATAGAAACAGTGAACAGGTTGTGTCCACAGGGTTTGACCTTGGGTCAAACCTCTTTTTTTCTCTGCCCCATCTAAGGTGACTGAGCTTCCCTGGAAATTGTTGGGGGGTGTACAACATCTCTCCTCTCATCTTGAAATAATTCATCCACTAAGGAGAGAAATTTACCACCAAAGGCCTGAGAAATTAGTGTAGATAATATATTATTTCATTTAATTTAATCTTTGGTAGAAAATAAATGATCTATGATGAAAAACCCTCTTAACTCTTTTCTGTCTGGTAGAATTCAGAACATCTCACTCCCTCATTTATTGAAACACCACATCTATTATTTGGCAGGCTTGTCAGTGGGAGAAGAATCTTACTTAGTCTTTGCCTCAACACTCTAAAATACCCAAGATGTGACTGAAAAATGCATACAATAAATTATGCACATGCCTATAGTGGGCTATTAAAGGTTGGTTCTAAATTATTCATACCAACTCAAATGAAAATGGAAAACTAGTTATTTATATCCTTTCAAATATCTTTAGGGAAGAAAGAGTGTGAATGTGATTAATGCCACTGAATTATACTCTTAAAAATGGTTAAAATGGCAAAATTATATATATATATATATGTAAACATCATAAAAACTCTTTTAAAAATCTTTAAGATTTTTAACCAGGAACCAGAAACGTCTGAAAAGTCCTAGGGCCAGATGCACTCATCTCTAAGGTGACACTTACGTTCCGTCTCTTGATAATGATTACAGAGTCCAGATGAGTGTCCAGCACCCAGTGAGGGCTCCAAAGGTACTAGCTGCCACTTTATTATCTGTCCTTGCCCATTCTAACAGATGGTGTGTCTGCGATATCTGAGGGACAAACTTTACGTACCCATAAACTTTTCTGCTTAGTCTTTCCCTCTCGCTCTCTTCTGCTGTTTCCAATATTCTGTTAAATTCAAATACGTGAATTCTTTGTTTCAGGGTTTGAAATTTTCAGTTCTCCATTTTTCAGTGTATGATCAATATGACTGATTTTTAAATTCCATTATTCTGTTGAAATTTAAATTTTGTCATCCGTATTTGAACATACCAATTATAATTACTTCATTGTCCGTGTCTGATAACTCCAATATTGAAGGGTTGTGGGTATTTTTCTTTGTCTTTTTATTCTCTTGATCTGTTCTGATACGGACAGGAGTCAAGGAAATACCGAGTAGAAGAAGGCAGTTCCCCAGCAAAGGCCCCACCCTCAAATCTGGAAACCCACAGCCTTAAATGGAACATGCATTCCTGTTTTGGTGCCCAAATGTTGCCTTTTCCAAGAGCACTCTGGCCTGCCACGCCCCTATCCTGCACCTATGTAAACCCCAAACCCCAGGCTCCACAAGCAGAAGAGTGGAAGAGCAGAAGAGCAGCAGAATGACACAGCAGAGAAGGAGAGAAGAGAAGGAGAGGCCATCCCACAGCCGATCTCCTCTCCAACCATCCCCAGAGGAGTTCAGCTGGGAATGGTTGGAGAGCAGATCGGCTGTGGGATGGCCGAACTCCAGGGAAAGATCATCTTCCACTCCATCCCCTTTCCAGCTCCCCATCCATTCTGCTGAGAGCCACCTCCATCACTCAATAAAACAATCGCATTCACCACCCTTCGAGCCCATGTGTGACCTGATTCTTCCTGGACCTCAAACAAGGACCCGGGTACCAAGACTGCAGAGTGTAAAAGGCTGTCACCCTGACTCTCCACTGAAATGGTTTAACACTTTAAGCTGTTAAACTATTTAAACTGTTTGTTAAATTGTTAAACTGGTTAAACTGTTAGACTGTTAAACAACTGTGAAACTGTTAAACTGCTTTAATAGTTGCTGGCAACTGCTAAAAGAGTATTAATTGTAACACACCCTTAGACACTACCCTGGGGATGAAGCCAAAAAGCACTTGCCTCGGCTCCTGCACTTGCCTGTCTGTGGGCTTCCCTTCCTGAAAGGGGTTTCAGCACTCCGAGGCTAAGCCAAGACTCCCTCACAAGTCCCATGACGGGAACAAGGAACTCTCCCGTTTCATTTATTGATAAGTCTGGTAATTGAATTAAATGTCAGGCATTGTTATTGAAAAAGTTTATGGGCTCTGCATGATGTTATCTCCCTCCTAGAAGATTCATCCTGTCTTCTGGCAGGCTGCTAGTATAGGGAAAATCACATTCATCCAATCAGAGACTTAGCTGACACAGGGACGCTTCAGACTTTATAAAGCTTCATCTATCTCTGATTTTTTTTCCTCCCAAGCTGCAGCTCTCCAGGACCCCCAACTGTGAATCTGGGGTGTTTTTTGAGGGTCCCATTTTGGGTGACTTCTGAATTCAGTATTTTGCCATGCAATGCCATGAGATGGCAGATAAATCCATTGAGACTTAAGTGCTATCTGCTGAGGTTCTTAGTGGCATGTCCTCTGTAGATTCAGTGTGAACAAATGCCTCCAGAAAGAAAACCACTCCATATGGATCTCACTTCTGTCTCTCCTTCTTCTTCCTAAGATCTTTACTTCTTAGGCACTAACTGATTTGGAAGTCTGAGTTCCAAATATTGTTTCCCTAGTCCCATGAAATTTTCTGAAGAGCTGATGTCTTCTCTGATTCTTAGCGGGTGTTTTGCATATAAAATTATGTCCTCTCACCAGAGAAGTTTAGGATTCAGCATATTCCCTGAGGGCAAAAGCAGCACAAGACTATAGAATTTTAACCCCATAACCTTTGGCAAGTTATTTAAATTGTGTGTGCTCTAGTTCCCTTATACATAAAATAAAGATAAAACCTACTTCATTGTATTATGATGAGGATTAGCTCAATGCGTTTAAAGCCCTTAAAACAATGGCAGGGCAATTACTCTACAACTTTTGCCCTTATTAAGCGCAGAAGGTACTCCAAGACACATTCTGAGATGAAAAAATTCTGGGTTCACACACCATTTGGTACTCACCATTGATATACAAAGAGGAGTTTGGAATAATGTATATGCTTGAATACCAGTGATATACCTCTGGAAATGTCTCTAAGAGCCCAATGGAAAAGAAAGGTGGCCTTTGGGGTAGAGTTCTGGATAGTTCAGCAAGGTGGTAAGAAGAATCCATTGCCTGCATAGTTTTGAAACTTTGGAATTTTATACCAAGTGTGTATGTATCATCTATTCCTTTTAAAAATCTTTCTTATAGGAAAGAACAGAAAAGAAAAAGAAATAGCAGGCTTTGGAGCTATGCAATCCTGAATTTGTGACCCTTCTCTACCATGTGGGTAAAGCAATGTAATGAGGGGCCTCCTGAAAAAGGAATACGTAGGGTCCTTTATTAGAAAAGAGCAAAAGCTGACTTTCCTTTGTTATTCAGTCTCCCTTTTGACCTCTCACAATTTTTGTAGTTGCAATTTAATGTGGTGCCCCCTCAGTTAAGGGGACATGCATAGGATGAGTGAAGATCCTTTCAGGTATGCAGAGCCCTACCCTGTGGCTTGGCATTCTCATCCTGCCCCTCCCTGTGCCCACACCGAGGCCCTCTCCTGAGGGCGAAGTGCAGCAGCAGTCACTGGGGTGGCAGAGGGAAGGGGAGTCTAAGAGGGTGGGTGGGTGATTGGGTAGCAGAAAACCTGTCCCAGTGAGGCCAGGAGGTGGTGGGAGCTGGACCACATGACAGCTGAGGCTCAAGGACCTCAGCAAACACTGCATTGTTTCATCAGACCTCACCTACCAAGCACAAATTCAAGGAAAAAAAAAAAAAAACAGTTAAGAATTTCAAGATAGCCACACTAAACCTCAAGCCTAGGGACCCATTCTGAGCATGGAGCCCTGTGGGACTATCTTGGTTGCAGTCCCATGAAGCTGGCCCTGGTACCACATCCTACCTGTGTGCCATAATTTACTTCTCTGTGGCCTCAGTTTCCTCATGAGTAATGTGGATATTGAAAAAACAAAACAAAACAAAACAAAAAAAATAAACAAAAAACACCTCACACTTTTTTTCTAAGACTTAAATAAGATATTGAGAGTCACAGGGGGCAGCCAAATGCCTAGGCAGATAGGGGTGGGTTCTCAGTGAAAACCCGCCTTCAAGCCAAACACATCCTGAAGGCTGAAAGATCGGACTGCTGGTCCCAGATGAAACCTGCAACCAGAGAGAGAACTTCTGTTCCTGTTCACTGGCCTTTCCCGATTGATTGTTTCTGAATTATGCCTTTTAACCAATTGAATGTTGCCTTTTCCAATACTACCCCATCTGAATCCATAAAAGCCCTGGACTCAGCCATATTAAGGGGACTTTCCTGCCTTTGGATAGGGGGATCACTCCTGCGTACCCTCTCTGCTGAAAGCTGTTACATCACTCAATAAAACTCCCCATCTTTCTCACTCTTCAACTGTCAGCACATCCTCATTCTTCTTGGGCACTAGACAAGAGTTCAGGAACTAGTGCACAAGCCAGACTCGGCCTGGGTGGGCCAAGTGGGTGGGTCATCTCCTGCCACAGGTAGCCTGGCTGAGCTAGGCCCAGGTCAGGTGTCACTGACCGAAGACACCCAGCTTGCAAAGTGACTGAGAAGAAAATCTTGTGTCAATATTAATGCTAAGTACTTAACAAAGTATCTGGCATGGTGCAAGTCTTTACATGTTAAGTAAAATTATTATAAACCAAAAATAAAATTCTAAGCACCCCCCACCAAAATATCTGAATGGACTTCCTCCTAAGCCAGAGCACTCTTAAAATTTAACTTGAAAGACTAGTTCAGGCCATGACAAGAAGTGGGGTTCAGACATGCTTCATTATACCTCTCTGGCATTCACATCAACACAGACCTTAAGTCTGATAAGAAATATTTACAATCTGTTCTCTCCGAAGTCTGCTACCTGAAGCCTTCCTCTGCACAATAAGAACTTTGGTATCCACAATTCTTTATCTTAACCCAAACATTTTCTTTCTACTGATCCCAGATCTTTAGATAAACTCAACCAATTGTCAACCAGAAAATTTTAAAATCTACCTGTAACCTGGAAGCCCCCTCCCCCTACTTTGAATTATCCCACCTTTCTGGGCCTAACCAATGTATTTCTTAAATGTATTTGACTGAAGTGTCATGTCTCTCTAAAACGTGTGAAACCAAGCTGCATCCTGACTACCTTGGGCACATGTTCTTAGGACCTCTTGAGCTCTTGAGGGCTCTTTCATGGGCCATGGTCACTCATATTTGGCTCAGAATAAATCTCTTCAAACATTTTACAGAGTCTGACTCTTTTTGTCAACAATAATTTGGTGCCTGAACACGTGAGGCCTCAGAGAAGCCTCAGGATCCCAAAATAGTTGTTGCCCAAACTCAGAGCTAAGGTACCAGCAAGGGCCCATTGAAAGCCTCCCAGACTTCGAGCTTCCCTTCAGATGGAACTGGTAAGTCCTTCTGAGCCTTGGACCTCCCTTTGGTTGATGATCCTTGATTTATTCTAAGGTGGATTTTTTTCTCCTAGGAAGTTGGTTGTTTAGAACCCAAATTCTTGTTTGGAGGTTTATCCTAAATGGTCTTCTCCATTGCTTGTATCTCCCCAAATTAATCTTGATTTGACTTGTGTGCACATTTGAGACAGGAACTGAGCTGCCATTTTCATAAATGAGAGATTGAGTTTTCTCAGTTCTGAAGAGAATGGGCATTTTGTTCCTCCCAGCCAAAGGTGCCCCTGGGTGACTGGGGGCCAACTGGGAGTGTCTGGGGTGTTGAATCCCTGGCCCCACATGCAGCAGCCCTATGGGGAGCTCTCAACAAAATTAGCTTTAAAAGGCTCCTCCAGGAAGCACCTATAGGAGCTGGTCTTTGCTGTGCTTTGAGCCCTCCCAGAGGTGCTAGGCCTCCAGAGAGGGAAACTGAGACACATAAGAGGCTGGAAATGACTCAGTGATGACACACTGTGTGGCGTCCCACTTGCAACCAGCACACTTTGATCCACTCCACTAAAACCTGAGGCCATGGCTCAGTTCCTCCTTTTTTTTTTGGAGACAGAGTCTCACTCTGTTGCCCAGGCTGGAGTGCAGTGGCATGATCTTGACTCACTGCAACTTCTGCCTCCCGGGACCAAGTGATTCTCTTGCCTCAGCCTCCTGAGTAGCTGGGATTGCAAGTGCACGCCACCACATCCGACTAATTTTTGTATTTTTAGTAGAGACGGAGTTTCACCGTGTTGGCCAGGCTGGTCTTGAACTCCTGAACTCAGGCAAAATCCACCTCCCTCAGCCTCCTAAAGTGCTGGGATTACAGGCATGAGCCGCAGCTCCCAGCCAGTTCCTCCTTTTAAAGAAAAAAAGGTGGGGAATAACCCTCTTTCAGGCACTCCATTGGTTTTATGGTGCCTCTACTTGTGAGAGTTTGTGTAAAATGGAAATATTTTTCTTTTTGTGAACAATTACATCAAAGAAAAACAGCACTAAGATTGACCTTCAAACTATAGAGTTCCTAACTTCTCTTTTCCTCTATTTTCTTTTCTGCCTGCTTTAAATCTGCTGTTGCTTTTCTACTGAGATAAGAAACACTGTCTCCAACTGGGTTTGTGTGTGTGTGTTTTGTTTGTTTGTTTTGCAAGCCAGTAAATTTGCATTAATAGCTAGAATTCTGAAGTAAAAGCTATAGGATCTTTGTGTGTGTGTGTGTGTGTGTGTGTGTGTGTACATATATATGTATTTAAAAGGCCTTTATGTTTTTTATTTGTTTTCTTTCCTATGACTTTGTTCTTCTTGAGAGAGTTTTTCTTAATTTCTAACAACCTGGAATCCTTTAAAGGAACTAGAGAAGGCATCAGACTCCTTTTTGGGGAGAAACCTCTGTTTTTCCTTATGGAATCCCAAGAGTATAAACAGACAAGTTTCCCTTCAGATATTAAACTGCTTGTTTGTATTGTGTTACCTTTTTTCAACTAAAATAGTTATTAAAACAGAGGCTACTCTTGGATGCTTAAAATAAGAAAGAGTGTAGTTTAGACACTTAGAGAAATGTCTTTGTTTAAAAAAAAAAAAGGTGCACTGTGAAAGCACAGACTAGCCTCATGATAATTCTCTTTTAGGAGTCCCAGGATACAGTGTGGACTTTCCCCAGAGCTCGGAGGTCCAATTAAAAGATGGAGAATAAAATTAGAACTACCTATCTAAATAAAATTCCTCTCTTTACACAATCCTATGATAGATTTCTATACTTTTATGCTTAACTTGGCAATTAAATTTGTTTTATTTCCCTCTAGCATACCAGGCTTTTTCTCTCTGTGCTTTCAGATGTCAATTTTGCTATCTGATTTTTCACCTAAGAGCTGTTTCTTTTAATATGCAAATTTAGGGCTATTCAGTTGACAACTGCTTAGGGTAAGGACACAGGTTATCAAGAATTTAAGTCAGGCGTGGTGGCTAATGCCTGACCTCCCAACACTTTGGGAGGCTGAGGCAGGCAGATCACCTGAAGTCAGAAGTTTGAGACCAGCCTGGCCAGCATGATGATACTCCATCTCTACTGAAAATACAAAAATTAGCCGGGTGTGTTGGTCCACACATGCCTGTAATCCTATCTCCTTGGGAGGCTGAGGCACGATAATTGCTTGAACCCAGGTGGTGGACATTGCAGTGAACTGAGATGGCACCACTGCACTCCAGCCTGGGCCACAGAGCAAGATTCTGTCTCAAAAAAAAAAAAAGAATTTCAAAGTCTAATAAAATGTACTTCTATTGGCATGCCTAATATGTCTATGTATTTGTGTTGTGTGTATAATATTTCACTACTAAAAATATATGAAAGTGCTCTAAGTAATTGGCTTAAACATTTTTTAATCAGAAATTTTTTTATAAGAAAAAATAGAGATTTTAAGTGAAATGCTTTTCCCTTTTCTTTCTTTCTTTTTTTTTTTTTTGAGACGAGTCGAGAATTGCTTGCACCTGGGAGGCAGAGTCACTCCGCCTCCCGGGTGCAAGCAATTCTCTGCCTCAGCCTCCCGAGTGGCTGGGATTACAGGCGCCCACGACCACACCCGGCTAATTTTTTTGTATTTTTAGTAGAGACGGTTTCACCATTTCGGCCAGGCTGGTCTTGAACTCCTGACCTTGTGATCCACCCACCTCGGCCTTCCAAAGTGCTGAGATTACAGGCATGAGCCACCGTGCCTTGCCCAGTCAAATGCTTTTTCACGCTCACATGACTTAATAAATAAGCTGGCTTTAAAATTATTGGTAAAATAATATTTAAAATGTCTTAAGAAGTGTTAGCATTTTTGTTTGCATGTATTAATCAAATGGTTTCATATTTATTCCTACAGAATACCTAAAGTGTCAAGATTAGCCATAAGGGTTATAAAACTATAAACCCAGCCCAAAACAGAAGGATCTTACTTGTGTAATTTTTGATAAATAAGACATGTAATATAGTCGGTTTAATGAAAACAGCTAAATCCTGAGTTATTGGTTTAAAAAAGTGCCCTTATATTTAACCATAAGTTTCCCTATTTTTAGGTAAACACATGAAATTCATAGGTTATAAAATGGTTAACAAAGAATTCACTTTAAATAATGACTATCAACAGTTTTCATAAATAATCTAGGTAAACTATTAATCAGGTAAATGTAATGGAATAAATGCTTGTAAACGAACTTGTCATATAATTTAGAATCTACGGTTATATTATAGTAGATATTAGTTAAATGTCTACGTATTTTCCATTTTAAAAATTGTCAGAAAATATTTTTTAAATGTATTCTTATTAAAAGGTGAATCGTTTTTTTTTTGTTTTTTTTTTTTTTTTTTGAGACAGAGTCTTGCTCTGTGCCCAGGCTGGGGTGCAGTGGCCGGATCTCAGCTCACTGCAAGCTCCGCCTCCCGGGTTTAGACCATTCTCCTGCCTCAGCCTCCCGAGTAGCTGGGACTACAGGCGCCCGCCACCTCGCCCGGCTAGTTTTTTGTAATTTTTAGTAGAGACGGGGTTTCACCGTGTTAGCCAGGATGGTCTCGATCTCCTGACCTCGTGATCCGCCCGTCTCGGCCTCCCAAAGTGCTGGGATTACAGGCTTGAGCCACCGCGCCCGGCCAGGTGAATCGTTTTACCTAATTCAAAGTTACTTAAAGCTTAAGTATAAAACAAGGTGAAAGGAATCAGTAAATTAGAACTGTAAATTATAGCTATAAAGAGGTATTTTGGGTAAGAAAGTCAAAAAAGGAAAATAATTTTATATGAGAAATAATCTTGTATGGTGAAATTTTGTCCTAAAATAAAATGACTGGGTTTTTCAAGGAAGAGGGACATTTAGGACAAAATGAAAAGTTCAAACATGTCTTGAATGGTCTAAGTCATAATAGAGTCATTAAAAAAAAGAATTTATAAAAATGTTAGGTGATTAATTGGCTTTAATTAAAGAAAATTATAATAAAGTTTTTCTAAAATTAAACTTTGATATTAAACATACACTAATACAAAACTAAATGATTGGTTAAAACAAGATTTTATTTAAAATGTTGATTTATTCTTAAAGCAAAAAATGTTTAATTTTTGAATTCTATAATCTGAAATTTTTCAGATTGATATCTCAGAAGCTCACCTCTTTCTTTTAAAAAGGCCTTGGATGATAACTTTCCTTCACCTTTTTTTTTTTTTTTTTTTTTTTTGAGACGGAGTCTCGCTCTGTCGCCCAGGCTGGAGTGCAGTGACCAGATCTCAGCTCACTGCAAGCTCCTCCTTCCGGGTTCACGCCATTCTCCTGCCTCAGCCTCGCGAGTAGTTGGGACTACAGGCGCCCGCCACCGCGCCCGGCTAGTTTTCTGTATTTTTTAGTAGAGACGGGGTTTCACCGTGTTAGCCAGGATGGTCTCGATCTCCTGACCTCGTGATCCACCCGTCTCGGCCTCCCAAAGTGCTGGGATTACAGGCTTGAGCCACCGCGCCCGGCCTCCTTCACCTTTTATTGGCACCTATAAAATTTAAAATCTAAAGTAAGGGAGAGTTTTTCTAAAAGGCAAATTAAATATATTTTGGATCTGCCTTTTTAAATTCTGTATGCCTGCTATATCTCTATCTTTATATGTGTCATGTGAAAGTGATACTTCACTACCAAACTCTATGAAAGAGCTCTGATCAAGTAACTTTAAAAAAAACGTAAGTAGGGGCCGGGCGCGGTGGCTCAAGTCTGTAATCCCAGCACTTTGGGAGGCCGAGACGGGCGGATCACGAGGTCAGGAGATCGAGACCATCCTGGCTAACACAGTGAAACCCCGTCTCTACTAAAAAAAAAATACAAAAAAATAGCCGGGCGAGGTGGCGGGCGCCTGTAGTCCCAGCTACTCGGGAGGCTGAGGCAGGAGAATGGCGCAAACCCGGGAGGCGGAGCTTGCAGTGAGCTGAGATCCGGCCACTGCACTCCAGCCTGGGCGACAGAGCCAGACTCCGTCTCAAAAAAAAAAAAAAAAAAAAACGTAAGTACTCACTAGACTGGTAGAAGCTAGCTCAGATGCCTTTTAATTCACATCACTTTCATAATCTTTGGTAAAATTAATTTGGTAAATTTAATTTCAAAACTCTCCAGTAATTTAAAATCTTAAAGTTATGTCATGTTAAATTAAGTAATCTCGGGGTTGGTTTTTTTTTTTTTTTTTTGTCCTCAACTGAGAGTTCAGGTTACTAGAAGTTAAAATTGTAGGATTATAAAAATGTTTTTGGTGAAATTTACAAACCACAAGGATATGGATTTTGCTAAAGAAAGTGTAGGTCGGTGGCTGACACCTGTAATCCTAGCACTTTGGGAGGCTGAGATGGGCGGATCACGAGGTCAAGAGATCGAGACCATCCTGGCCAACATGGTGAAACTCCGTCTCTACTAAGCATACAAAAATTAGCTGGGTGCGGTGGCCCACACCTGTAGTCCCGGCTACTCGGGAGGCTGAGGCAGGAGAATCGCTTGAACCTGGGAGGCAGAGGTTGCAGTGAGCCGAGATTGTGCCACTGCACTCCAGCCTGGCACAAAGTGAGATTCCCTCTCAAAAAAATAAAAATAAAAATAAATTAAAAAATAAAATGTAGGGTTTTTTTTCTAATTAAGAAACTATTTAAGAGTTGCTTTAGGCCGGGCGCGGTGGCTCAAGCCTGTAATCCCAGCACTTTGGGAGGCCGAGACGGGCGGATCACGAGGTCAGGAGATCGAGACCATCCTGGCTAACACGGTGAAACCCCGTCTCTACTAAAAAATACAAAAAACTAGCCGGGCGAGGTGGGGCGCCTGTAGTCCCAGCTACTCGGGAGGCTGAGGCAGGAGAATGGCGTAAACCTGGGAGGCGGAGCTTGCAGTGAGCTGAGATCCGGCCACTGCACTCCAGCCCGGGCGACAGAGCAAGACTCCGTCTCAAAAAAAAAAAAAAAAAAAAAAAGAGTTGCTTTAAAATACAGGAAAAATTATACAGATAAAACTAAATGGATAAAAGGAAAAATTAAGCCAGAGCAACAAAAGTTAATTCTGAGAACTTTGATTACCAAAATGACAGTCAATGTGGGGGAAGGGCAAAACCAAGTAACTACACTAGAGGGTATAATGTAAAACCAGAGGGTATAATGTAAAGGAATTGTTCCATTTTGTAGATTGGTATCATCAGCTTCTTGAGAAACTTTTACCATAATAGATGGTAAAAAAAAAACCATCTTAAGGACACAATCCTTAATTTTAAATGCTACAGAATATAAAAGCTTGTTTGGGTTGACCCAGAACCCACAGCTCACTATTGAACCATCACTAATGAGTGTATGTGATTCCAATGCCCAGGAGGAGAGAACAACCAGCCTAGTGGACTGGAAAAATGGCACTGTAAGGTCTGTTTGCCCTGAGAAGGGACTACCCAGCTCTCCCTGTAAAATAATACCAAGTGGAGAACCCCAGATGAAGCAGTTAGTATGCTTCATATGCAAGCCATGTGGGACTGGCTTTATGATAACTGGGATATCCTCCCACCAAATTTGCCTATTACCCTGGTCATAGTAAATTTTGGGGTTAAGTGGGGAGCTCTTTCACATGGGTGCCCCTCCTGCAGAATCATATGACTGACTGAGAAGCCTTATCAAGTTTACTGTCCCTCATGGGTTTTACAGATGCAACTCCCTGCTAGGAACACAAATTCTTTTTCACCAGAAAAAGTAAAATGGTCTGAGGACAGTAAAAAAAAGTTCCTGGGACCAGAACACAAAAACGTACAGGTTAATAGAACTATGAAATTTAAGATGTTTAAACAGGCTTTATGTAAAGTAGCTGTAACCCCTTTACCTAAATGTCTTATGAAAATAAGTATTGTATCTAACTGGGGGATATTTCCCCTATCTAGTACTATAAAACTGAAGGCATGTACATCTGCTCTTTGAGAACTGTTAATTGGACTCACTAAATGAAAACTAGTAAGATTGCCTGAGCCCACAAAATAGGCTAAAGGGTGGAGTGCTAGTTGAGACAAATCCCCTACTTCACAGCCTTTTGTGAAGTATTTATTGGGGCTTAATACAAAAAGGCTGTACTTTCCAATGACAAAGACTGGACTAGAGAATTTCCACTTGAGGAACATTTACTGCCTTGCGATGAAATGTTAACTGAAGCTACCCCTAGGCTGAATGAAAATAATGGTGCCCAAAAGAGTAAAATAAAAATGGTTTACATGGAATCTTGCTACCTGGGGATACAAGGAGGAGATACTTACAAGCAGAGAGCTTCTTTTTTCCTTAGGACTAATTCTCTCTATGTGAGGATCTGCTAGCTTCTACAGTGCCCGATAGACAGCTCTCATGAGTTATTTGGCTTGCGAATGGCATTTCCAAGGTGAACAAACATCTTGTTTGAAAGCTGCTGCTCTGGTTAAAGAAGGGTCAAAAAAAAAATCTTTTTCTTTTGAGTTATTTGGGTGAAGTATGTTTTTGTAAGCAAATTTACCTTTCTCTCTGAGTTCTCCAAAATTCGGGTTGTGATTTTCTGACAATATAGTTATTTGCATAAATTTAGTAATAGTCTTTTAAAACGAAACAATTGGAGACACTGGTTATTTTACCAAGACTTTAACTAAAATAACATATTTTAGGTAAAAAGTTCCAGCAAAGCCAACTTAAAAGGAGCTTATATGGCCAATGAATTCTTGTTACATTTTAAGCAAATAATCAGGCCAAGTATAATAAGCCTAAAACTTATTTTGCACACAAATTGATCTTACTATAATTTCTCTTTAATAGAAAAGGAGGGCTAGAGTAAAAGAAATTGTTTCCAAGGAAAAGCGTAACACTTGATACTAGATTTCAGCCCTAACTTTTCTTTTTTTAAGTGCAGATTGAATCATGAATTATTTCTTGGCTACAATAATCCTGTACAGAGTACTAGATTATAATTTTTTTTCACATCTTTAGTTCATGCCCTAATGGAATAGGTTCCTTTTTCTGTTCAAACACACAAAAATTCTTTGATTGTCAATACATTAATGTTGTTATCTCTCCTTGTTTTACTTCCAAGGAAACCCAAATCATGGTATTCTGAAGAACAGAGATGCAAATCGCTCTCATTTGGCCTCCCACTGAGTCTGATCTGTTTTTCACTGCAAATGCCCTGCTGCTAAAACTATGCAAGCACCATCCCCCCAGGCCCAGGGATTGTCTCAGAAGAGGTGGGTGTGTGAAAGAGTAAGGGCTGGTTTGGAGGAATAAAATTAGGTCAAGGTCAGACCTTCCAAAGCAAGGATAGATACAAAGATGCCTAAAGAGCTGGTAAAACAAGGGACTTTGTCTTCTAAGCTATTATGTGTCACTTTTGCATCCACCCCAACCATAAAGCATTTTTTGCTTCCTATAGAATTAAAAGAAAATATTTGTGACAGAAGAAATATACCTTGTGATAATGCTTCCTGGATATAATACTCCCAGTTATGAGTTGAGAAGATAAATGTATTAAAACAAATTTTATTCAGAGCAATGCTTATGATTTGTATAGCTAATTGCTATAAATCTGTAACTAAATCCAAACTTACAGTAGGTCAATGCATAAAAGTTACAGTCAGTTTTGTAACCTTGCCTTTGGTTTTTGTTTGCTGACTTTTTACCTAAAATAATAATAATTTTAAGAGATAATAAATACCTGTCCACGTTCATCTTATCTGGCCTATAACAATTAATTGGCTGTAAGTCTTTTTACTCTTAAGGCCCTTGGCCATAGGGACTCCCACCGAAGGACAGGATGGACGCAGGGAGGGCAGCCCTGCCACCCCAGCAATGCTATAAGAGAAAATAAAACTTTACTGGCTATTGATGTTGCCTCTGGCAAATCTTGTCAAGAAGGAGGAGAATGTAAACCAAAAATAAAATTCTAAGCACCACCCCCAAACATCTGAATGGACTTCCTCCTAGGCCAGGGCACACTTAAAATTTAACCTGAGGGACTGGTTCAGGCCATGATGGGAAGTGGGGTTCAGACATGCCTCATCGTACCTCTCTGGCATTCACATCAACACAGACCTTAGGTCTGATGAGAAACATTTACAATTTTTTCTCTCTGAAACCTTCCTCTGCACAATAAGAACTTTGCTCTCCACAGTTCTTTATCTTGACCCAGACATTTCCTTTCTATTGATCCCAGGTCTCAACCAATTGTCAACCAGAAACTCAACCAATTGTCAACCAGAAAATTTTTAAATCTACCTGTAACCTGGAAGCCCCCTCCCCCTACGTCAAATTGTCCCACCTTTCTGGACCGAACCAATGTATTCCTTAAATGTATTTGACTGAAGTGTCATGTCTCCCTAAAATGTATAAAACCAAGCTGCACCCCGACCATCTTGGGCACATGTTCTTAGGACCTCCTGAGGGCTGTGTCATGGGCTATGCTCACTCATATTTGGCTCAGAATAAATCTCTCCAAATATTTTACAGAGTCTGCCTCTCTTCATTGACACTATTAAATTATTAATGAGACTATGATTGGTATTACTTGATCAATTAACAACTTGTGAATGCTACATATGAAATATAAACTATGAAATACATTGTGAAATAGTGTAAAGTTGGTATCATGAACACATGCCAACATCACAAGAGACAGAATCATGGAACACCAGATTAAACAGGGCTATTCTTCCTTTAGTAGGAGAGGAATTGTCTCATCCATCCATAAAGTCCAACTAGGCCACCCACGTGCAGATCATCTCAGTCAGTTCACAACAAAGTATCTGACTGTTATGGATCCAACTGGGAAGAAGTTGGTCCCAGTGAGGTACCTGTGGTTCCCAGAAGCGGGGTCAAGGACCTGAGTCCCAAAGGCAACCAACATATCAAGGAGATCTGTCTCCCTTAGGAAAAGGAGGGTGAGACTTTCGCTAAGGGTCAGGCTTGGAAGTTGGTGGGAAGAGTTGGTGCCTATCTTCTGGGTATTGTCCGATTTGCACCAGAAACACATCCTGTCTTCAAACTAAGAACACCTATTGGTGTGCCATTTTCATGCTTCCATGGGACAGGAGTGGTCATAGGTTTAGCCTTCTTTCCTGTCCTCAACCCAGAACACCATCCTCTTTGCCTCTGCCTGCTCTACCTTCCTTATGGGTTTGAGTAGCTCTTCTTTTCATTCACCACAGTGCCATCATCCCTGTCCATGCTCTCCTAATCCGAGATACTCCAGGGTATGTTCCCTTCCTTGCATTCCATTTATAGGGTGGTGGGGTGGGGTGGTAGCCAGAGGGGGATGTGGAGGTTAACAGGGGAGAGATCATAACATGTTTGTGGAGTGATAGGGATGATTCATATATGGTGCAGGCCAGTCATTCAGTGTCAGTTTTCTCCATGGTACTGAGCCAGTTCTCCAAATGTTAACATTTTAAAGACACAGTATTGGGAGAGGAAATCTGCTGGGAGCCCTGAGCATTCCTTTATGCTTTTGCTGAGTACACCAATAATTCAAAGTCCCCCACTCTTTACCTGGGAGATTTCTCAGAGTTCTCTTTTAGTGAGCAACAAACAGGGATGCTTGAGAGATGAGGTAACACCCCCACAGAGAGCATGATTGCTCCCACTCCCAAGAAAGGCATAGGATCTCCCAAGCTCAGTATTCCTATCTTGTAACACGACTCTCAGCAAGTGTAAGCATCCAAGCAAGTCCACCGTCATCGCCCCCGTGGGGCTTAGAGGGCATATAGAGCCAGTGCAAACAGGAGGCTCTGGCAACTACTTTTGTTGAAAGGAATAAAGTCCTTTGCCTCTGACCCAGAGGGTTTCTGTCTTCTGCCAGCATGTCAATCTGTGGCGAATTAACTTGTAAACTTGCAAGTAGGATAAAATCATAGGCCCTCTACCATTCCTGACACATAGATTTAATCTTATCGGTACTAAACCTCATCAGAGTGCACCAGTTCTCTGCTTCCCTTTGCAATTTGCATCAAAGTCAACTCCACTAATACGGTCTTCATGGTCTTCCAGGCCCTGCATAGCCTGGCCCTGCCCACCTCTCCAGGATCTTGTGCCAATTGTGTCCAAATCTCTCTGCTTTTGAGTTATATGGGGAAAAATTTGTCCCTGACATCTGGGCACTGGTATGACACTTACAAGTAAGCTTCCGTGTTGCTAGTAGCATGGCCTCTTGCTGATGGCTAGACCATGTTGTTCTCCAGATGGACATAAATACCAGAATCACCCAATCAAATCCCAAATCCCATAACAGGTTCTTTCTATCATGAACTTTCTGAGACATGATTGTTCTTCCTGACATACTTTGTCCTTTATTGCCATGAATAGTAAACCCAACTTATTTAACTACTTGTGCATTCCTGGTACTCTTTGGTTGGAGGACATCAGCATATACACATGCTGATCTTCTTTCAGTTTATCAACATTCCATTTTCTTTCCTGCCACAGGCACTTTGCACATACTATTCCTTCTGCCTACAACATTGTTCTCTTCACTTCCTTGACCTAGCTAGCCCCTCCCCATCTTGAAGTTCTCAGCATAAATATCACTTTCTTTAGGATGTTTTCCCAACTCGTTTTGCAAAATTTGGGTGTATTCTCTGATAGTGCCTTAGGTTTTTCCCATTATATACACTTTTCTAATTTGTAATATACATTCGTTTGTGTTACTCTTTATTTAATATCTTTAAGGGTAGATACCAGTCTTCCTTGCTCACTGCTATAGATAGACCAGCATCTATTAGGAGGCCTAGTACATTGTGGGCACTCAGTATTCATCATTTCTTTATTCTGCAAATAATTATTGAGTTGATCTAGGACCCAAAGTTAAAACTCTCCAAGTCCTGGTCCTCATGGAAATTCCATTTTAGCCAGAAAAGATAACATAAGAAATAACTAAGTCCCTTAACAAATATTTATTGAGCAACTCGTAGATACTGCACATTGTTCTGGAAGGTAGGGATGTGGCAGAGAACAAACCTGATATGATTTGTATTCTCTCAGACTTTACATTTTGTTTTACATATGTTCATGTTAGTGTATAAATATACACTATATTAATAGATAATACAATATATTAATAGGTCTATATGAGGTTTAGTACTGATAAGATTTCGTGTAAAATAACATGGTATGGTGATAGATAATTAGAGTGGGTGCCATTTTTGGTATGATAGTCAAGGTCTCTCTGAAAAGTTGATATATGACCTGTGGAAAAATAGAAAATACTGTCATTGATCATGTGAGCCCCTGATGTTCACTGTAGTAAGTTTTTTATCTGAGCAAGGTGGAGAGCCATTGGAAATTGTTGAGCAAAGTAGGAAATTAACTTACATTTGAACAGGATTTTTCTGGCTGTTGTGAGGAGTACTGACTCAAGAGTGGGAGGTGAGGGACTACAGTGATAGGGAAATTAGGTAAAAGGCTACTCAATTACTCAAATGAGAAATGATGGTGGCTTAGATCATGATGCTGCGGCACATATGGAGATGCACTTCTGGAATGCTTCTTTAAAGTGGAACTTGCCATCCAACTGAGAAAAGTGTGGTTAGCTGACAATTTCCACTTGTTAGCTACTTCAGGATCTTCAAATACTTCAAATTTTGAAATTTTGGATGTGCGCAGTGTCTCATGCCTGTAATTCTAACACTTTGGGAGGCAGAGTTAGGAGGATAGCTTGGTTTAGCAGTTCAAGACCAGCGTGGGCAACATAGCAGGAACTTGTCTCTACAAAAAAAATTTTTTTAATTAGTCAGGCATGATGACATGAACCTGTGGTCCCAGCTGCTCAGGAGGCTGAGATGGAAGGATCACTTGGGGCCAGGAAGTTGGGGCTGCAGTGAGCCACGATCATGCCACTGCATTCCAGCTGGGTGACAGCGAAACCCTGTCTCAAAATTGAACTTTTATCTTTTCCTGGGCTAGTGATATGCAGTATGATACTCTCCCATGTTGCTGGGCAGTGGCAGTGAGCCACAGCTCCCAACCAGCCATATAATCCCAATGGTAAACAAATAATACTATACAGTGTAATGTATTCAACAAACTTATATGAAATATCCACCACCTTATTATAGAATATGTATTATGCTAGATTATTTTGGCCAACTTTAGGCTAATGTAAGTGTTCTGAGTACACTTGGGCTAAGCTATAATGCTCAGTAGGTAGGTGTATTATATGCATTTTTTACTTATGATATTTTTAAATTACACTGAGTTTATCTAGACATAAACCCATGGTAAGTTGAGGAGTGTCTGTAATCTCTTTATATATCTCATATTGGTTCAGTTTCTTTGAAAAACTCTGACTAATACATACAGTCCCAAATAAATTTTGACACTCCTCTCTGTCTCATTATCTGTATCCCAATGAACCCAGTCTGTGACAGAGGTTAATAGAGGATAGGAGAAGTGTACAGATTCAGGATACATTTGAAGACAGAGCTGACAGAATGTGCTGATGAATCAGATATGCCATGGAAGACAAATATTTATTAAATGTTTCTTAAACAAATATGTGATAGATATTACCACTCCTCACCAATTTTGAATCTGGGAAATTCTGCACAAAAGGAAGTCACATTTTCTTGTCCTCTTGAAGTTAGACATAGCAATATTCTTTTCTCTGGTAAATGAAATATGAATGAAATTTAAAAAATGGTCACTTCCTTTTGGGAGCAATTAAGAATTGTTGAGTGTTTCTCCATGCTTTCTTCTCCCTACTGCTATAACTGGGAAAGTTCCGAGAGTATAGTCTCCATCATTATGTGTTCCTGAATGAGCTCAATGTGGATCACATACCCCTTCTGATTCATGATAAACAAGTACAGTGAACAAGAAACAAACATTGCTGTGTTAAGCTACTGACCAAGAAAATGTTATATTTTATTACAACAGCCTAATCTAGGTTAACCTGACTGAAATAGCTGTTGAGGCTGGAAGTGAAGTGCTACAGAGACAAAACCCATAAAAACCTAAATGGCATTGATTAAGCAGTTGGGTGGTGAGGAAAAAATTCATTGAGAATTCAGAGATATTAAGGACATTGTTTAAGTTCACACGTCTGATAAATGGGAGAGGTGAATTTGAATGCAACTCTACCTGACTCTAAAGTCTATGTCATTGGTCACTATTGCCTCTCAGTTTTGGCTTACGTGGTTAGATAGTGGTAATCTGCCTTTAACTGATACATTTATTCTTTCAATAAATATTGATTATTTGTAGTAATATTGACTATGTTCTAGGCACTGTGCTAGACAGGCAGAGGAGCATATAAATCAGTAAGTCAATTTTTAGTCATGTTGAGTTTTACCTGACTTCGGGACTGCTGGATGGAGAGAATGGTCCAGTAAAAATTAATTAATTAATTAATGTGATGAATGTGTCAAGCATTTATACTGTTTGTGTTACTGCTGGGGCTGGAGTGGTGAGAAAATCCCTCTTAATCATGGTTTCTAATTATTTCTATACATCTTTGGATTCTATTTTTAATATTTTGTTGGGTTTTTTAAAAACATCTAGGTTCATTCAAAATAATGGTCTGGCTGGGCACGGTGGCTCACACCTGTAATCTCAGCACTCTGGGAGGCTGAAGCCGGAGGATTACTTGAGCCCAGGAGTTTGAGACTAGGCTGGTTAACATAGGAAAACCCTGTCTCGCCAAAGATACAAAAAATTAGCCAGGCATTGCGGTGTGCACCTGTGGTTCCAGCTACTTGAGAGGCTAAGGCAGGAGGATCGGTCAAGCCTGGGAGATGGAAGCTGCAGTGAGCCGTGATTGTGCCACTGCAGTCCAGCCTGGGTGACAGAGTGAGACCCTATCTCGAATAATAATAATAACAGCCTGTAGTTTTCCCCTTTTGTACTGCTTTTGTTTGGTTTTGGAATTAGGGTAATATTTAAATCATAAAATGATCAAGAAGTGTTGCCTCCTCTTTTATTTTCTGGAAAAGATTGTGTATATTGGTTTTAATTCTTTAAACGTTTGGTAGACTTCTCCAGTGAAACCATCTTCGCATGGATACTCCTTTCTCTGAAGCTTTTAAATTAAAAATTCAATATCTTTCATGGTTATAGGATTGTCAGATTATGTATTTTATCTTGGTTGAGTTTTGGTAAGTTGTGATTTTTTGAGGAATGTGTCTTTTTCTTCTATGCCGTCAAACGATTGAACATAAAGCTGTCCATACTGTTACTTATTATCTTTTTAATTATGTAAGCTCTACAGTGGTTTCTCATTTCATTCCCAATATTGGTGATTTGTGCTTTTTTATTTTGTTTTGCTATCAAGAGGTTTATTAACTGTACTGGCTTTTTTGTCATAGAACTTCCTTTTGGTGATGTTTGCAGCGTATATCTTTTTCCATGCTTTCACTTTAATCTACCTATGTCATTTAATTTGAATTGAGTTTCTTGTAAACAGTAGCCTATCTTCTCAAAAGTTCCTGAGACGGTTTTATTTGTTTTTGGCCTATTTCTATGTTCAGATTAGATAAATTCTATTGATAGGTCCTCACTTCACCAATTCTATCCTCTGTCTTCTCCATTAGAGCTTATCCAGGAAGTGTTTCTTAATTCGGGTATTATATTATTTCTGACTGAGAGTTTCTAGTTTTTCATTTGCTTCGAGAGAATTTCAAATTTCTTGTTGAAGTATTTTTATGATGGCACCTTTAAAAATCCTTGTCTAGGGTGTCCCAGCCCTGGAAATGAATAGGCTTCTGGGTGAAGCTGCTTGTTGTGGTGGGAATATGCTGGATCCCGCTACACTGTTGCAGCCTATCTCTGGTGATAAAGGATAGCCCAACAGAGAAGAAAAGAAAGCACTCTCCCTGGCCCCTTACTGTCAGCGGATCCCCCTGGCCATTGCTATCAAGCTCTGTTGGTATTGATGATGGCATTTAAGTTCAATTCAGGGAAGAAATGAGCCTGCCTGGGCTTTCTGTTGTAGCTAGTTTGGTGTTTGGGAAATGTTGAGCCTGGGTTGCCTTATTCTGTTGACCTGGGGGGAGTCATAAGACACCCTATTCCTACAGGTTGCTGCCACAGTCCTGGGATCCCTTACTAGTTTGCCTTCTTCTTTCCACCTTTCAGAGATCTTTTTTGATTGCTTCTTGTATTCATTACATAGTATGTAGTTGTACTTAGCAGGAAGGAGCAGGGAAAAAAGTGAGTCCGTGGACTGGATGTTCACTCATTTTTATCATTTTGTCATTTTGGTTTATCTCTATTATTTTGGGGTGTATTTCTTTGTATAGACTTTTTAGTTGTTGCTTTAGGTATTACATTATATATTATAGATATTATTGCATTATACATACATTTCTTATTATAGTTTACCCATGTCCTCATTTCACCAGTTCAAGTGAAGTGTAGAAAACTTTCTAGGCTTTAATTCCCTTTGCCTCCCCTATTTATGATACAATCATCTTAAACATTAATATTTTTCTAAACACTTTATGAACCATACCAGACAATGCTATAACTTGTATTTTAATTGTCAAACATAATTTGGAAAACTAAAGAGAAGAAAAGTGGATTGTATTTACCCCTAACTTTGCTCTTTTCATTGTTCTTTCTTCCTTCCTGATGTTCCAAGATTCCTTCCTTTATCATTCTTTTCTGTTTATTTTCTCTAACCGTTCATTCAGGGCAGGTCTCTTCGTGACAAATTCTCTTAGTTTTCTTTAAATCTGAGACTATCTTGGTTTCCTCTTCTTTTCTGAAAGATGTTTTCACTGGATATAGATTTCCAGATTAATAGCCCATTTCTTGTAGCACTTGAAAAGTGCTTTGTCACTTCCTTCTAGACATCATGGTTTCTGATGAGAAATCCACTGTCAACCTAATTGTTTCCTCTGTATAGATAATGCATCACTTGTCCGTTGCTGCTTTCAGGAATTTTCCCCCCAAATTTGAAAATTTTTCTACTGGTATTTCTTCGAATATGCTTCCAGTTCCACTCTCTTTCTTGCTTCCTATGAGGCTATGATGGCAGGAATATTAGGTCTTTGGTAATAGTCAATCAAGTACCTGAGGTTCTGTTCTTTTTTTCCCAGTATACTTTCTCTCTTTGTTCATATTAGGTAATTTTTATTATTCTATTTCAAGCTCACTGATTCAATCTTCTGTCTTCTCTATTCTGCTTTTGAGTTCATCCAGTGATTTTTTAAATTTTGGTTTTTACATTTTTAGTTCTAAAATGTATCTTTGAGTTTTCTTTATGTCTTCTATTTCTTTGTTGAGGCTTTCTATTTTTTATTTGTTTCAAGCGTGTTTGTAAATGCACATTGAAACCTTTATATGATGGCTGCTTTAAAGTACTTGTCCGATAATGCCAACATCTGTGTCATCTCAGCGTTTTTTTCTTTTTGGGATGGAGCCTTGCCCTGTTGCCCAGGCTGGAGTACAATGGCGTGATCTCAGCTCACCGCAACCTCCGCCTCCCTGGTTCAAGCAATTCTCCTGCCTCAGCCTTGCGAGTAGCTGGGATTACAGGTGGCTGCCACTATGTCCGGCTAATTTTTTGTATCTTTAGTAGAGGTAGGGTTTCACCATGTTGGCCAGGCTGGTCTCGAACTCTTGAGCTTATGATCTGCCTGCCTCGGCCTCCCAAAGTGCTGGGATTACAGGCGTGAGCCTCAGTGTTTTTATGTTATGAGACTCTGGATATTATTTAAATCTTTTGTTTCAGCAGAACTTCTCTGACACCATATCAGTGGGGAAAGAAGGAGTGTTGCCCTATAACTGCTAGGTGAGTGTGGAAGTCCAGATTCCCCACTCAGCCTCCCTTGATACCCAGAGAAGTAGGGGTTCCTCATCACTACCGGGAAAAGGGTAGGAATCCCCACAAGGCCAACACTGAATTACTCTGTCTCGGTGTTATAGGGGGTATCTCATTACTGTTTACAATATGGCCTCTACTGAAACCATGGGGGAATGCCTCCTTATTACCAGGTGGGGATGAATGTCACAGCCTCCCATTCATCTTCCTCTGAAACCACTCCGATGCGGGAGAAGTAGTGCCTTGTTATAGCCAGGTGAGGATGCAAGTCTAAGCTCCCCACTTGGTCTTTGTTAATCCAGAGGTGGAGTAAGGCCACATTCTTTGCCACGATATTTGGCTGGAGTAGGGTGGTTATTTTCTAAAGTTTTCCATATTGTTATGCTGATCCTTTCCTGATTCTTTGGCTGGAAAGACAAGGCTTTTCTTGGGCTTTTTTTTTTTTTTTTTTTTTTAAATCTGTGCCCTTAGCATTTCTGGGTTTCTAGATTCTGCAGTACCCAGACTTGGATATGTAAGGCAAAAGGAAAATCAACAGTCTCACTTCTGTGTTGTACCTCATGTTCTGAAGTTCCTAGTTGGTCAGGTTTCTTCTCTCTACCTTTCCAAACCTTCTTATATAGGTTTTATATACTATGTCAGGGTTTTTAACTATATTTAGTGGGAAGAATAGGGAGAAGTGCATCTTCTCCATTTTGTTCTAGAACCAAAATCTGACTGGCAATTCTAAATGAGAATTTTAGTTTGCAAATGGACTAATGATTTGCATCTTTGCATTCACATGTTCTCTTCCTGTCTACATAGGAAAACAAATTTTATTAAGAAGCTTCCTTGGTGAACAAATAAGAGTCATAGCCAAGTGATTCTTAGTAGTTATGTCAAGGAGCCTAACATGCTTATCGCTGCTGCCAAAAGGAATTTAATGTTCAATTTTTATTTTCCTGCACCATTTTTCTGGGGTCTAAAGTAACAACCCATTCCTCCTTTGTTTACTAGTTTTTCTTCAGTCTGTGTCCAATGTAGTTCATTAGGTTTCATATTTCTTGGATTCTATCCTACCCCCCCCTTTTTTTTTTTTTGAGACGGAGTCTCGCTCTGTCGCCCAGGCTGGAGTGCAGTGGCTGGATCTCAGCTCACTGCAAGCTCCGCCTCCCGGGTTTACGCCATTCTCCTGCCTCAGCCTCCCGAGTAGCTGGGACTACAGGCGCCCACCACCTCGCCCGGCTAGTTTTTTGTATTTTTTTAGTAGAGACGGGGTTTCACCTGGTTAGCCAGGATGGTCTCGATCTCCTGACCTCGTGATCCGCCTGTCTCGGCCTCCCAAAGTGCTGGGATTACAGGCTTGAACCACCGCGCCCGGCCTCTATCCTACCCCTTTGATGTTTCATTCTTGTCATTCATATAGACCTCGATATTGTTAAATTGCCTCAGATACAAATTTGCATATATCATGCACATGGTAGCCAATGGTATGTCACATAAGAGCATTTGGTATCTGAATAATCCTTGATAAAATTGTTAAAGTGAAGTTAACAGGTGTTATAAAGTGACTTGATACATTTAATAAGAGATAGGATTCAGTTATCTAACATTCTTGTGATCAGTAATATTAAAAATATTGTAGCACACTAAAGAAGTAAAAAGGTATACAGAATGGTGCAATGCAGTCCCATGTACTCACCATCCAGCCCAAGAAATTAAAGTATATTAAACTATGTTAATGCTTGTTTTTGTATTCTTTGAAATGTTATTATGGCTCTGCAAATTCTGTGGACAAAGTAAAGGCTGTGGGGGTTGATGTCAGATCTAGGTTCTAGTCCAAAGTTTACTATTTATTAGTTAATTGACCTTAAGCAAGTCATTTAACCTCTTAGAAACTATGTTTCCTCATCTGTAAAAGAGTAGGGATAGTGTCTGTTTCACAAAGTAGTTGTGATAGTTAAATGAGATAATTTTGTTATTAAGGTGCCTTATCACAGTGCCTGGCACCCAATAAATGCAGTTTCTATTGTCATTTTGTGTCATCCTAAGCGTTGCAGGGGAAACAGAAGTAAGCCATTATGCTTGTCTTCAAGGAGTTTGTCAAAAAGTAAGAAGGATAAAGTAGGTATACAAATAGCTACTATAAGATGTATAACATAAATTCCATTATCAAAATGCCATGAGAGTTCAAAGGTTTGGAACATGGTAGCTGATGTCAGAATTTTGTATCTACTACATGTGTGATTTTGTTAATGCTGAGATCTGGAGATGTAGCTTTTTTTGTTTGTTTGTTTTTGTTTTTGAAATGGAGTTTTTTGCTCTTGTTGCCCAGGCTAGAGTGCAATGGCTTGATCTCAGCTCATCGCAACCTCCGCCTCCCAGGTTCAAGCAATTCTCCTGCCTCAGCCTCCTGAGTAGCTGGGACTACAGGCATGCACCACCACGCCCGGCTAATTTTGTATTTTTAGTAGAGACAGGGTTTCCCCATGTTGGTCGTTGCTGGTCTCGGACTCCCAACCTCAGGTGATCCGCCTGACTTGGCCTCCCAAAGTGCTGGGATTACAGGCGTGAGCCACTGCACCCGACCGAGGTGTAGCATAAAAACTAGGAAAGCAAGTATATTGCCATACCCCTCCTATATCCATGGGCAGACACTACTTTTTGATCTCAGGTACGACCTCAATTTTTTTTCTCAACATATTAATTCAGGGAATCATAACTAATAAATTGGAATTGTCCTTGAAATACAGTATGTACCTAAAGTGTGACACTCCTGGGAGGACATGAAGAAGAAGGGGACATAGGCTAAGAGTGCCAAATAGCAGAAATAAAAGAGAATGGTATCAAATTTTGAAGAAAGTCATCGCTGGTGAATTTTGAGAAACAAGTTATATTAAATTGAATGTATAGTAAAGGGCATAGGAGTTGTTGGGGTTGTGGGCATCAAGGAACTTTGAGACTAAATTTGGATGGATAATCCAAATAAATCTTGAGGTTATTTATGATAATGGAAGAAATTGCAGGGGGAAATAAGAACCAACTACATGCTGAGGAGCAATGACAAGAACATAGTATAGTATAACAAGGAAGAGGATTTGTGTACATGTTGACTCCCACTACTAGATTGTGGTACCTGAAAGTCAGGGAATCATACCTCATCTTCTTGGAATCCTAGCACCTAATACAGAGTACAAAGCATTGAATACACGGATGAATGAATTAGGGAATGTGTGGTGATCATCAAACTAGTGAGTGTAAACAATATATTTGAGAACAAGTTGAAAATATCACCCTAAAAGAGTTTATATTGGGGTTAAAAAGAAGTATTTAAAATTGAGTTTCCTTTGAGTAAATCATGCCCTCCTTTTCCTGAGATTAAATTGGTATTTTCCTTATTGATCACTCATTGTTATCTCAGTCTATGTCAAAGTTTCTTATCTGTGGCTGCAAATTAGAAACACCTGAGTAGTTTAAAACATATCCCAATAACCTGGCTGCAGCCCAGACCAAACCAGAATCTCCAGGGAAGTGACATAGTCATCAGTGTTCTTAAAAGCTCCCCAGATGACTTGTGCTGCCAAGATTGACAACCACTGAGTGAGGACAAGATAAGACAGGGTAGAGGTGTGTTAACTTGTATAATTACATAAAATTCAGTATTACAGCTAGAATTAATTCTAGCAGTCTTTTTTAAGAAATGAAATATTTCAAACTCAACGTCTGTCTACAATTGTTTATTCAACAACTACCCAGTACTCAATATAGAGTTTGTTAACTGGAGGCCTATAAACAGGTTGAGTTTGGTTATCACAGTGCTGAAAGTTTTGCATCAGTTGCCAACATTTTATGGATAAAACTCAGTAGATTTCATGTAAAATTAGGAACTTCAAACTTCTCTTGAAAATCAGAATATTTGGTAACTTGATATTCGCATTCCCTAGAGGCACCAATCAATCAAAGCTGAGTAGTAGCTGCTAGCTGCTGCCACATTTAGAAGGAAATAGTCAATTTTGTGGAGTTTTTTTTCTGTTTGTTTTGTTTTGTTTTTGTTTTTGTTTTTGTTTTTGTTTTTGAGATAGAGTGTTGCTCTGTTGCCTAGGCTGGAGTGCAGTGACACGATCTCCGCTCACTGCAACCTCCGCTTCCCGGGTTCAAGTGATTCTCTTGCCTCTGCCTCCTGAGTAGCTGGGACTACAGGTGTGTGCCACCTTGCCCGGCTAATTTTTTGTATTTTTTAGTAGAGACAAGGTTTCATCATGTTAGCCAGGATGGTCTCGATCTCCTGACCTGGTGATCCACTCACCTCGGCCTCCCAAAGTGCTGGGATTACAGGCGTGAGCCACCGCCCCTGGCCTGTGGTTTTTTTTTTTGTCTTTCTTTCTTTTTGTTTTTTCCTGATCACTCTCGTTAGAGGTTTATCAATTTTACTGATCTTGTAGAACCAGCTTTTGGTTTCGTTGATTTTCCCTGTTGTTTTTATCATTTCTCTTACATTAGTTTCCATTTTGATTATTATTCCCTTTTTTCCTGCTTACTTTCTTTGGGATTTTCACTTTTTCTAGTTTCTAAGGATGAACATGAGGTCATTGATTTGAAATCTTTCTTCTTTTCTAATGTAGATATTCATTGCTATTAATTTCCTCCTAAGTACTTCTTTAACAGCATCCCACAAATTCTAATATAGTGCATTTTCATCTTCCATTAGGCTGAAAATACTTTTTTTTTTTTTTTTTCAGACCAGAGTCTTGCTCTGTCGCCAGGCTGGAGTGCAGTGGCATGATCTTGGCTCACTGCAACCTACACCTCCCTGGTTCAAGCAATTCCCCTGCCTCAGCCTTGCGAGTAGCTGGGACTATAGGCGCGTGCCACCACGCCCAGCTAATTTTTTGTATTTTAGTAGAAACGAGGTTTCACCATTTTGGCGAGGATGGTCTTGATCTCCTGACATTGTGATCCGCCCACCTCGGCCTCCCAAAGTGCTGGGATTACAGGCATGAGCTGCCGTGCCCAGCTTAAAAATACTTTTTAATTTCCCTTTTGATTTAATCCTATGATACATGAGTTATTTATACGTTTGTTATTTAGTTTCTAAATGTTTAGGGATTTTCCAGAGTCTTTGCATTATTGATTTCTTAGTTAATTCCATTGTCATCTAAAAATATACTTTGTATGGCTTGAATCCTTTAAAATTTACAGGGAGATGTTTTTTTCCACAGAATATGGTCTATATTGGTAAATGTTCCATATGTATTTGAGAAGAATGTACATTCTATTGTTGGTTAGAGTGTTCTATAAATGTCAGTAAGGTCTAGTTCGTTGATTGTGTTGTTCAAATATGCTTTATATCATTTTGACTTTTCTGCTTACATTGAGAAGAATACTAAAATCCCTTACCGTATTTGTGGATTTGAATATTTCTCTTTGCAATTCTATCAGGGTTTGCTCCATGTATCTCTTCTATTAAATACATAAACATGTATGATTTTTATGTCCGCTTATGTAATTGACTAAGTTATAACTTTTTTTTTTTTTTTTTTGAGACCAAGTCTCGCTCTTGTCCCCCAGGCTGGAGTGCAATGGCGCGATCTCAGCTCACTGCAACTTCTGCCTCCCGGGTTCAAGCGATTCTCCTGCCTCAGCCTCCGGAGTAGCTGGGATTACAGGTACCTGCCACCATGCCCAGTTAATCTGTGTATTTTTAGTAGAGATGGGTTTCACCTTGTTGGCCCGGTTGGTCTCGAACTCCTGACCTCAGGTGATCCTCCCGCCTTGGCCTCCCAAAGTGCTGGGATTACAGGTGTGAGCCACTGTGCCCGGCCAGTTATAACTATTCAATATCCTTCTTTATCTATGGTGATATTTTTGGCTCTAAAATCTAATTTTTCTCTTCCAAATTTAGCCTCTCTGGCTTTCTTTCCACTAAAGTTAACGTGGCATATCTTTGTCACATCTTTTAGTTTTATTTTATTTGTGCCTTTAAAACTAACATGCATTTTTTAATAGATAGCATATAGTTGTGTCTTACATTTTTATTCAATCTACCAATCTCTGATTTTAAATTGGCATGTTCAGACCTGTTACATTTAATGTCATTATGATTATGACTTGGTTTGAGTCTAGTATTTTTTTATTTGTCCCATCTGTTGTTTGTTTCCTTTTCCCTGTTTTCTGCCTTCTTTTGATTAATCAAGCATTTTTTTTTTTCTGAGATGGAGTTTAGCTCTTGTTGCCCAGCCTGGAGTGCAAGGGCACCAACTTGACTTACCACAACCTCCGCTCCCAGGTTCAAGCGATTCTCCTGCCTCAGCCTCCCGAGTAGCTTGGATTACAGACATGTGCCACCACACCTGGCTAATTTTTGGTAGAGACAGGGTTTCACCATGTTGGTCAGGCTGGTCTTGAACTTCTGACCTCATGATCCGCCTGCCTTGGCCTCCCAAAGTGCTGGGAATACAGGCATGAACCACTGTGCCCGGCCTAGTCAAGCATTTTTCTGATTCTATTTTATCTCCTTTGTCAGCTCATTAATTGTAACTTTTTGTTTTGTTATTGTAGTGATTAGTCAAATTTCATTTTAAAGGCTTTAAATAATGTGGATTTTTAAAAAGATATTTATCCTTTTCGCTACCATTTCTGGCCCTCTTAATTCCTTTCTGTAGATACATATTTCCACCTAGTATCATTTTCCTTCTGCATGAAAGACTTTAACATTTCTTATAGTATAGGTCTGCTAGTAATGGATTATTTCAACTTATCTATGTCTGGGAAATGTCTTTATTTTACCTTCGTTTTGAAAGATCCTCTATAGAATTTTAGTTTGACATTTTTTTCTTTCAGTATATTAAAGGTGTTTCTCCAGTCTTCTCGCTTGCATTATTTCCAATTAGAAATTCAATGTCGGCTGGGTGTGGTGGCTCATGTCTGTAAACCCAGCACTTTGGGAGGCCGAGGAGGGTGGATCCCCTGAGGTCAGGAGTTTGAGAACAGCCTGGTCAACATGATGAAATCCCGTCTCTACTAAAAATACAACAATTAGCCAGGCGTGGTGGTGGGCGCCTGTAATCCTGTACATTGCTACGCCGTCACGTACACTACTATGTTCTTCTGCATATCTAATCTGCCGTTAATTTCCATTATCATAGTTTTCATCTTAAACATTTTAGTTTTCACTTCCAGAATATCTATTTTGGTCTTTTTCATATCTTCCGTGTCTCTATGTAACTTTTTGAACGTATGGAACATAGTTATAATGTCTACTTAAATGTCCTTGTCTGCCAATTCTAACATCTCTATTAGCCGTGGCTCAATTTCAATTGTTTGTTTTTTCTCCTCAATATAGCTCATATTTCTATACTTTTTTTCGTTGTTCAAAATTTTTAATTGGATACTAGCTAGACATTGTAGAGTGTACCTTGTTTGGTGCTGACTGTTTCTGTAGTTATATAAATATTCTTAACGTAGTTCTGAAACATAGTTAAGGTACTTAGTTTGACCCTTTCGGTTCATACTTTTAAGTTTTGTTACAGGACTGAAATGGTGTTCATTTTAGGCCTAATTATTTTCCACTACTGAAGCTGTCCTTCTGTGTACTCTACCCACTGCTCCATGAATTTTGAGGTTATCTAGTGTAGCTGGTGAGAACACCATTATTTTTGCCCCTTCATTCACTGCAGACACTGTTGGCTCTAATCTTTTTGTGTGATTCTTTACCTGGTCTTGGGTACTTTCCTCACATGCATGCTCTGACCAGTCCTCAGTTGAATGTTGGAGGAAAATCTCTGTAGATATCTAGCTATCTACAGCTCTCTCCTCTTTGATCCTTTCTCCTGCAAAGTCTATTCACCTCAGTCTTCCTGGATGCTCAGCTCCATCTTCTTGATGCACCATACCCCAGAAAATATTTCAAGGCAAAAATTGAGACAGTCTTTGGGCTCACCTCATTTCCCCCACCCCCATCATTCAGGGCTCACTATCCTTCCTTTCTGGATTTCTGGATCTCCAATGTCTTGGAAACTGTTTCCTATAGCTGAAACATATTTTGGTTATTTCAGTTATAAGGGTAAATCTGATACTTCTTATTCCATGTTGTCCATAACAGAACAATAAATAATTTTTTAATTGAGGTATTTTATATGCAATAATATGTACTACTCCTGTGTATAGCTCAGTTATTTCTGTATCTGTGCAATCACCATCTGGATCGAGATATTAACATTTTCAAGCACCCCTAGCAGGCTACCTCACTACTCTGTCTTATTGAAAGCCATCTTATTCTTTTGTTTTCACCTTGAGGAAACTTATGCTAGAATCAGGATAAATCGAGTAATTTTACTGCTGCCATGCCTACTGTCAATCTCCATCTTCCAGAAGTAGTCCCATTTCAGAGATTCATTTTTTTTCCCCAACAGATGGTCATTACAGAGTGAATATTTTTGTCCAAGAATATTGGGTCTAAGTATTTAGATGTTCCCAGTTTAACATTGAAACCCACCCTGATCTCACTGTTACCAGTTATTTATTATTCACATAGAATACCAATAGATGCTACAGAAAGTAAGTGATGCTAATGGAATTCTGATTATGACTCAGATCATGAAAAGTAGCATGGTGCTGTCGAAAAAGTAATGGCTTACTTCCTCTTTTCCCTCTTTCCTGCCTAGACAAGAAATCAAAAACTTTATTTTAAAATCAGCGCCATTTCTTCCTGAATTTCTGATAGAATTGTTACTCCTATATAGCTCTGTTCCCCCTTCCTGATTTTTGTAGTATTATTTGCATACATATCACATCCATATATGTTACAAACCCAATAATACTTTATTATGATTATTACTGTACATACTCTCGGGCCTTGTAAAGAAGCTAAGAGATGAAAGGTGAGCAACTATGTATTTATGGTGTTTGCCACATTAACCTTTTAATTTACCATTTCTGATTCCTATTTGTTAATGTGAATTTGAATTGCTATTTCTTTACTCCAATAAGCTTTGCTCCCGCCCACCTTCCATGTGATGTTATTGGAAATTATATTGTATTTATGAATGTTATAGTCCCAACAATAAAATTGTATGCATTTTTATATAATTGTAGTTAAATGAATTAAGAGAAGAACAGAGAAAAAATATAGATTTACATAGCCATTTTTATTATTTTATAGTTTCCTTTACCAGTATTTACTTTGTGTGTGTGTGGATTCTGTGTGCTCTGTGCTTTTAGACTGAAGAAGTTTCTTTATTACATTTATTGTTAGATTTATCTACTAGCAGTGTTTACAATTTTTAAATCTGTGAATGTATTTATTTTGCCTTCATGTAAGTTTTTTATTTTTAATCATTATTTTTTTGAGGCAGGGTCTCACTCTGTCACCCAGGCCGTAGTGCAGTGGTGCAATCACAGCTCACTGCAGCCTTCACCTCCCAGGCTCAAACAATCCTCCTGTCTCAGCATCCTGAGTAACTGGGACCACAGGCATGTGCTACTAAATTACCCACTGGCTAATTTTTAAGTTCTTCATAGACATGGGGTCTCTCTATGTTGACCAGGCTGGTCTCAAACTCCTGGGCTTAAGCGGTCCTCCTGCCTTGGCCTCCCAAAATGTTAGGATTAAAGTCATGAACCACCATGCACAGCTGTCTTCATTTAAAAGATAGTTTTGCTGAATGTAAGATTCTATGCTGACATTTTTTTCTTTCAGCACTTTGAATACGTCATCCCACTATCTTGTGACCTCCATTATTTTTAAAGAGAAGTCAGTTAGTAATATTAGTGGGGCTCCCTTACAGGTGATGAATTGTTTTTCTCTTCTTCCTTTCAATACTGTCTCTGTCTCTGGCTTTCAGCGTTTTTCTGTGTATGGTTCTTGCGTTTATCACACTTGAAGTTTACTGAACGTATTGGATATATAGATTAATTTTTAAAATCACATTTTGTAATTTTATCAGTCATTATTTCTTTGAATACTTTTTTCCTGCTCCCTTTTCTCTCCTCTGTCCTTATTGCACATCTGTTATGTGTATATTTGTGGGCTTAATGGTGTCCTGCCTTTCTCTGGGACTCTGTTCATTTTTCTTCATTTCTTCTTCTCTCTGTGCCTCGGACTGGTGAATCTTAATTGATTTATCTTCAAGTTTGTTGATTCTTTCTTCTGCCCACTCAGGTCTGTTATTGAGCTCCTCACATGGATTTTTCACTTACACTTTTCAACTCCAAAATTTTAATTTTTTTGTTTTATAATTTCTATATACTAATATTCTCTATTTGTCAACATACCTCCTTTCCTTCTTTAAGCGTGGTTTCCCATGGTTCTTTGTATGTATGCATAATGGCTGATTAAAGATTTTTTTCTGTTAAATCTGACATCTAGGCCATCTCACTGGCAATTTCTGTTGCCTCCTTCTAATTCCTGTGCATGGGTCAGACACTTCTGTTTGTTTGCATGTCTCATCATTTTTTTGTATAGCATATTGTTTTTTTTTCATGATCTGTTACGCTGTCTGCCTCTGTTAGTATCATTCCCTGCTATTAGGCTCCACTAATTGCTGGCTGATTTGCTCTATTGTTTTGGATAACACCCTTGGGCATAAATTACTCAACAGTCTGATCCATTAAATTTGACCCCTTTGCAGGAATAGTTTTTGAAGCCAAACTGAAGTTCCTTCTGACTCTAGGACTCTTGTTAGCTGTCTCTTTCTCTGATCCTCCCTGGAAAACTAGCTGGCTTGTGGTTCATTTTGCTTCTCTCATGGATCTACCAGATTGTTCTCAATGCTTACCACTAAAAACTTCATTGTTTTTGAGATTGTGCTTGTGCTTGAACTTACCACACTCTCTTCCAAATAAATTCAGTTTTATTGCGGAGAGCTTTGAAGCTCTCTTCTTATGGCCAGTCTCCCTCCTGGGCAAAATCACTGCACCACTGCTCTGGGGCTTGGAGTGGAAACAGTGGACTGCTTCTCTCAGAGTGAAAGCCCTACTTTATGAGTTGAGCACTGGGTAGAGGCAGCACCCTCTGGTCTTCTTGGCTTGTCTCTGCCACTGTGGAACCTGCACTCTATGAGCAAACTTGAATGAGGGATATTAAAACCCCAGTATTTTTGGCTTGCCATACCTGACATAGAGTTTCCGCCCTATAAATGGTGGCTATGTAGAGGAAGGGCGCCCTGGGCCTCTCAGCTGCACTCACTTTGAATTTAGACTCTGCAACATAAAGCTGGAGGGGATGAAGAATACTAATATTGGTGGCCTGCTCACCCCAGGGAGAAATAATAGTCCTTAACCAGGAGATTGGGGAAGAAGAGGCTATATTTTCTTGGCCATACCCACCCAAATGATAGCTTTAATCATGATGATTTTGATGGGGGAGGGATTGAGTAGGTCATGGCTCAAGTGCCACAGACTTTCACTGTTCTTACTGACATTTATATTTTTTTGAAAAAATATTTCTTCATTTGTTCTATGCCTTTAGAGAAATTTTCTGAGCCTTTATATGGTTGTTTTAAAAATAATTTTTAGGCGTTATGGTTGTTTCCCTGTGCAGATGGTCTGTAGAACACCTGATACTTCCTTTCTGGAAGTCTGTGTTTTTATTCATACAAAAGCTGAGATTAATGGATATCTTCAAATTAAGTAGAGTGAAATCAGTAGAAGAGAAGGCAAAACAAAAAGCTGCAGAACAAATAAATTTAGGTTATTTGCATTAGCTGCTCATATCTGTAGGGAAAAAATAGATTCAGTCAAAATATGTTTTTGGAAAAAGAAAGTAAACCACCTGGAAGAAAAAAATATAAAATGGGATTTTCCCTCATACCTCACCTAGAATAAATTCCTAATGGATCAAATATTTAAATTCAAACATTGATTCGTTAGAAGTAACAGGAGAGCTGTTCATAATCTTGGAGGAGAAAAAGGCTTTCTAAATATACTCACAAGAAATTCACATCTGTAGCCTAAAAGTAAAAAGATGGAAAGGTATACCATGAAAGCACTAATCAAAAGAAAGATAAGAGGGCCAGGTGCAGTGGCTCATGTCTGCAATCCCAGCACTTTAGGAGGCTGAGGAGGGTCAATGACTTGAGCCCAGGAGTTTGAGACCAGCCTGGGCAACATGCTAAAACCCTGTCTCTACAAAAAATACACAAATTAGCTGGGCATCCTGGGGCACATCTGTGGTCCCAGCTACTCAGGAAGCTGAGGCCGGAGGATTACTTGAGCCTGGGAGTTTGAGGCTGCAGTGAACTGTGATTGCAACACTGCACACCAGTCTGGGCAACAAAGTAAGACCCTGTCTTCAGAAAAAAAAAAAAAAAGAAAAGAAAAGGAAGCGGGAGTGGTTATATTAATATCAGACAAATTATACTCCAGAGCAAAGGTAATTCCCAGGAATAAAGAAGGGCATTATATAGTAATGAAAAGGTTCCATTCACCAAGAAGACATAACCTTCCTACATGTGTATACACTAACAAAAGAGTTTCAAAATACGAGGAGACTTCAAAAAGTTTGTGGGAAAATATAATTAAAAGATAAAAATAAAAACTATAAACTTCATTTCTCAACATTAGCTCCATCAAGTTCAAAACACTTTTGTAAGCAATGATTCCAGCCGTCTAGTCCATATCTAAAGAACTGAAGGGCCTGGAAATTTAACCATGTTAACACAGGTTTTTTTCTTTTTTTTTTTTTTTTACATTATTAATCAAAGAAAAACAAGCACCTTTTTAAGATTTTTTAAGATTAAGAAACAAAAAGAAGACTGAAAGAGCCCAATCAGGACTACATGGTGGATGCCTAATGATTTCCCATCAAAACTCTCTCAAAATTGCTTTTGTTTGATTGGAGGACTGAACAGGAGCGCTGTTCACTTGAAGCTTTTCTGGGTGTTTTTCTGCTTAAGCTTTGGCTAACTTCCTCAGAACACTCTCATAACAAACAGATGTTATTTTTCTTTAGCTCTCCAGAAAGTGAACAAGCAAAATGCCTCAAGCATACCAAAAAACTGTTTCCTTGACCTTTGCTCTTGACCAGTCTACTTTTCCTTTGACTAGACCACTGCCACCTCTTTGTAGCCATTGCTGTGATTGTGCTTTGACTAGACCACTGCCACCTCTTTGTAGCCATTGCTGTGATTGTGCTTTGTCTTCAGGATCTTACCGGTAAAGCCACGTTTCATTTCCTGTTATAATTCTTCAAAGAAACACTTCAGAATCTTGATCCCACTTGTTTAAAATTTCCATTGAAAGCTCTCCTCTTTATCTGCTGCTGATCTGGGCACAACGGTTTTGGCACCCATTGAGTGGATAGCTTGCTCAACTTCATTTTTCAGTCAGAATTAAGTAAACGGAACCAGTTGAGATGTGTATGGTATTGGCTATTGTTTCTGCTGTTAATCATCAGTTCTCTTCAATTAGGGCACTAACAAGTTGAATCTCTTCCTCACAAATTGATGCGGATAGTCTGCTGCTGTGAGCTTCATTTTCAACATTGTCTCATCTCTTCTTTTTTTGAGACAGGGTCTCACTCTGTCACCTGACACCCTGGCACTGAACAGGGTGGAGTGCAGTTTTTGCGATTATGGCTCACTGCAGCCTTGACCTCCCTGGCTCAAGTGATCCTCCCGCCTCAGCCTCCTGTGTAGCTGGGCTTAGAGGTGCACACCAACACACCTGGCTAGTTTTAAAATTTTTTTGTAGCGGTGGCGTCTCGCTATGTTGCCTAGGCTAGTCTCAAACTTCTAGGCTCAAGCAATCTTCCCTCCTTGGCCTATCAAAGTGCTGGGATTATAGATGTGAGCCACCACACCAGGGCTTCATCCCTTCTTAAAACAGGTTATCCATTTGTAAACTGTTGATTTCTTTTTTTTTCTTTCTTTTGTTGTTGTTGTTGTTGTTGAGAGTCTTTCTCTGTTGCTCAGGCTGGAGTGCAGTGGCACAATCTTGGCTCACTGCACCTGTAATCCCAGCACTTTGGGAGGCCAAGTCAGGAAGATCACTTGAGGCTTGGGGTTTGAGAACAGCCTGGCCAATATGGTGAAACTCCATCTCTACTAAAACTACAAAAAATATATATAAATTGCTGATTACTTTGGGCATTGTCTCTGTAAACCTTTCATAAAACATCAATGATTTCACCATGCATCCACTCAGCTTCACCATAAATATGATGTTTTTGTTTCAGTCGTAGCAGAATTCATGTTGCTCTCACAGGGGCTCTGTTCAAACTGATGTCCTATCCTTCTTAACACTTCAAGCTAGATCCTGTTCAGACATGTTACAACGAATTAGTGAGCGTTTATTTTGGTGCACAAAATTTTTGAAATCCAGGCATAGCTTTTTTAATAATATGTATTTCCACCAACAGTTTGAAGACCCCTCATATATAAAGCAAAAACTCAGAGGCTGAAAGAGTAATTCACAAGACAAATTCACAAATATAATTAGGGATATCAACACTCCTCTCTCAATAATTAAGATAATATTTTACATAGCAGATAACCAAGGATACAGAATAACTGAATATTATCAATTATCCCTAGCTGATATTTATAGAGCATTTCACTCAACAACATGAGAATGCATTTTCACATTCTTTTCAAGTGTACATGGAACATACACCAAATTGACCATATCTTCAGTCATAAGACAAAATTTAACAAATGTAAAAGAACGGAAATCATATACTGTAAGTTTGCTGATCATAATGGAATTAAAAAAACAATAGTGGAAAATAACGGGAAAATCTCCAAATACTTGGAAATTAAACATGCGTTTCTAAAGAACCCATGGGTCAAAGAGGAAGTACAGGCTGGAGACAGTGGCTCATGCCGGTAATCCCAGCACTTTGAGAAGCTGAGGCAGGAGAATTGCTTGAGCCCAAGAGTTCAAGACCAGCCTAGGTAACAAAGCAAGACCCCGTCTCTACAAAAAATAAAAAAAGATTAGCTGGACATGGTGGTGCGCTTCTGTAGTCCAGCTACTCAAAAGACTGAGGCAGGAGGATCACTTGAGCTTAGGAGTTTGAGGTTATAGTGAACTATTATCATGCCACTGCACTCCAGCCTGGATAACAGAGTGAAATCCCGTCTAAAAAAAAAAAAGGAACTACAAAGGTGAATTAGAGATCATTTTGAACTAAATTAGAATCAATACACAAAAATATCAAAATACAAAATATAAAGATTGGTGGGATGCAGGTAAAGCAGTGCTTAGTGGGAAACGTGAGTCAAATTGTTGAAATAAATTGTAAAAATACCAGCAAAACTAAGGACCTTACTGCTAGTTTCCTTCTTTGCTCTGACCACATTTTGGTCATTTATTCATTTAACAAGCATTGATAAACACATATTTTATGCCAGGCTCTTAAGTGTTTAAATGCCATCTTTAGCTCTAGGCTGTGGGATCCTAGTATAATGTCTCTGGGTGTAGCATAGTATTTGGGACATGGTAGGTGTTCAGTAAATACTTGTGGAATGACTAAAAATAGCCACAAGAGATCGTCCCCTGTGGTGAGAATTGTGGTGCAGATTTGGGGGCCAGGAGAACTTTCTGGAGGTAGTGGCAATAAATAATTCAATTCTAAACTTGTTCTGAAGGTATTTAACCAGAGTACGGATTTTTATTATTGAAACATTTTTTTTCAGTTTTCATTTTCTTCTTTTTCTTGGGGAGTATGTAAAATAATGCAAGAGTGCTTTCTAAATAAGTCCACCTCTATTCTTTGGACATTGGAATATGGTATGTAACTCTGGATACGATTTCAAAGCAAAAATGATTTAGATTTAAGATGTTTTAAAAAAGCTTGAAATTGAAGTACACCGCTAATACAAATGAACTTTTTAAAAGTGGTGTGCCAGAAAACAGTAAATCAGTTTGGAAAATATGTAACTGTAGACGTCCAAGACAGAGAAAATGAGGCCTGAGTTAAGGGATTAAGATGAACGGAGATATTCCTAAGGCGAATCAACAAGGAGAGGTGGCGAATTGTACATGAAGGATTTGGCAGAGATACTGCAGTTCCTGGCACGACTAGAATTAGGATTTGTAAAAAGTTAGTGATTCTCTCTCCCAGCCGGTTTACATCACAATGTATGTGTTCATCTATTGAGGGAGTCAATGAGATAGAGCATTGCAGAGCTTGCTAGAGAGGCACAGGAAGTTGCCTGAAGTGAAGGAGGGGGTGGCGGCTGCAGAAGCTAAAGCTTCCGCCAAACAAAAGAGGACAGCACTTCCGGTCACGCCATCGTCGCTGCCTTCTTCGTCAAGGTGAGTGTAAAGAAGGGGACTTGGTAATTCTCACAAATAAATCCCCATACACTCCAGGGAAACCTCCTTTTGTGCCTCAACGTGGGGTGGAAAGGAGAATTCATCCCCGCGAACGTTGTATGATGGATGCTTCTGGCGCCGGTGGTTCTGATCTCACCGTCTCCTCCCTTCTCCTCAGGAGATGGGGAGCCCGCTCCTGCCCCACCTCCTGACTCTTGTGGTCCTTTTATCCGCTTGACTCCCGGTCATGCTTCACCTCTCCTCTTTATCCCGGATCCTCTTCTCTGATCTGAGCCAGGGTCATTCCCTCTACCACAGGTCACTTCTACCTCCTACCTCTCACCTCCGCCTTCTGCCCCCCATCCTTTTAACCTGCGACTCTTTGCAAGCCCTTTCCTACACTGCTTTACTCCCCCTGCTGGCCTTTGGTCTTTCCTATTCCCCTCCCGCAGAGACCAATAAATTACGTACTTTGCAACAGTAGGTGTGACTTCAAGGTCAAGGCTTTTTTTTTTTTTTTTTTTTGGTTCTTTTAAAGTATAAGCAAAGAAGCAGAAACCTTAGAGCCCTAAGAGACATAGGTACTTGTCCAAATTATGTTTTTTTATATTTTTAACTCAACAAAATTACACATCATTTAGATACTATTGCACAGATTTCAGTCTTCTACATATTGCATTTATTTTTTTCTGTTGCTATAGAATTGAATCCTCAAATTCTGGGGGGCAGACATAGTGGATTATACCTATAACCTGGTGTCAGCTTCAGCGTAAGCTTTCCTATCCCCTGTAAAACTTCTCTTAGTGGAGGAATCACAAATTTATTACTTTATATGAGTTGAGTTTATTATGCAGTTTCTTTTCTGGTCTCTGATAGCAACATTAAACAGCAAGCTGACATTTTTCAGACAAAGACTTTTTCTCAGAGCTTTGCAAGTATTACATAATCTATTTATTGCAATGTGAAATGTACTTTTACATTTGTGACCATGTCAAATTTATCTTGTGAGAACATTAGTTATTAAATAATAATCACAACTTATTATTGCCTTTACCAAATGATCATTAAATTGATGGTGAGAATCAGTGTTTTCCAGGCTCTATCAGGATCTAACGAGGAATTTAACCAAAGTTCTCTTTGAACAAGCAGTTGACTCCTTCCTGTGTGTTATGCTTGCCAAAATAAGGGGTGATTATCTTTTCTAGGCCATGTACAGTTTTTATTTAAGAATAAACAATGAGGCAGAGCTTTTGTGACACCAAAACACTTAGGAACTTTTCCAAAGAGTATTGCTGATGTCTCTTTATACTCTATTTAAATCATTATTAGACAGCATTTAAATGTTATCATACTTGTTTCAGCCCACTGTGCATCCATCCATTCATTCAATAATTTTTTATTCAATAATTTTTATTTGCCAGACAGTGTTCTCAGCACTAAGGATACAACAGTGGATAACAAAAACAAAGTCTTTTAAACTTTAGCTGGGGGACAGACAATAACTTAATATATAATCAATATATATTGGCAAGTGGCACTGGTGTTAAATGAACAAAACAAAAAGATATGAAGAAATTAAAAAAAAACAAAAAAAGATAAATATATAATAGGCTGTAATGTGGAGAGGCTCTGTTATTTTAGATAGGATGGGCAGGAAGGCTTCACTGGTAAGGTGATATTTGAGCAGGGACCTGAAGGAAGTGAGGGCACACAATATGCAGATATTAATGGGAAAACAAAATTTATGTCATAGTCTCTGCATTTGTTCACTCTGTTTCCTAACCCGCCCCCACTTTCCCATTCCCCTAGTGGTCAATTTTCTGCATAGTATTAATTCAATGCTCTGCATACTCAGATAACTTGATCCATTCACATAAATTTCTCATATTCTCTTCTTTCTGGCTAGCTTCTTGCTACCATTTAGGCGACTTGTCAGCCTCTCTAGTAAGACATATCACTGTCTCCATACCCACCTCATCGTCAGTTTGTTGATTGCTGGCGCATTGTGTGCTAACCCATGGCATATATGATTATCTCTTTCGCTGCTCTTATCACTATGTGTTCATAATATGTTGTCCATAAATATTTGGTATGGTAAAGTGAAATGAACTCAGTACTTGTTTATAACAGATAAAACTTTTAAATATGGTTTTCTCCCTAATGTTCAAAACCATTCTCTAAGGTCAGTATTATCATTGTCATTTTACTGATGATAAAACCAAGACTAGGAGGTATGTAGTAACTTGCTAAACTGTGGTACAGTTTATGGAGTTAAGGTTTTTCAGACACTCAGTCCTGGTCTGGTTCTCTCTGTCTCTGTTTCTTAATGAGAAATAGAAAATATACAGAATATTTTATTATTTTATAAAACAATCTTGGTATAGAAGTTATATTTTTTGTGCTTCTTTTACAACTTAGATCATATCAGGTGCTTGATATGATATTAAGCTCTGAGAGGCATGGATAATGCCTCTTTTTACCAGAATATTTTTAAATAAAAAATTAAGCAGAAGTTGAAAGAAGAGTACAATGAAAACTTTTATATTCTGGACCTAGATTCAACAACTGTTAACCTTTGCCATATTATCTCACTCTCTCTATTACTCATTCTCTTTCTCCATCCATCCATCCATCCATCCATCCATCCGTCCATCGATTTATCCATCCATCCATCTATTTCTTGATCTATTTTGGCTGAACCATTTGACACTTGCAGACATTATTTTAAGTAAATGTAAATACATGCAGAAAAGTGCACATTATCATAAGTGTATAGCTCAAAGCATTTTATTTACTTATTTATTTTTTTGACGGCGTCTTGCTCTGTCGCCCAGGCTGGAGTGCAGTGGTGAAATCTTGGCTCACTGCAACCTCCGCCTCCTGGGTTCCAACGATTCTCCTGCCTCAGGCTCCTGAGTAGCTGGGATTACAGGCGCGTGCCACCACGCCTGGCTGGTTTTTTTACTTTTAGTAGAGATGGGGTTTCACCATGTTGGCCAAGCTGGTCTTGAACTCCTGACCTCGTGGTCCACCCGTCTTGGCCTCCCAAAGTGCTGGGATTACAGGCATGAGCCACCGCACCCGGCCAGCTCAAAGCATTTTCACAAAGTGAACTCAGCTGTGTAACCAGCATCAAGATCGGGAAATTTTGAAAGACCCTAAATGTATTCCCTATTTGTTACTATTCCAAATTAATCACAATCCTGGCCTCTGTCACTGTGTAATAATAATTTTGTCTGTTTTTAAACTTTAAAAAGTAACACAGCTTGTGTTAATTTTTTGGCTTGAGGATTTGTTTCTGAGATTCATCCATGTCATTGAGTGTAGTAGTAATTACTCTATTTTCATTGCTATTCCATTGTATGAATTTACCACAGTGTAGTTACCCTTTTATTGTAGATGACATTTTTGTCGTTTCCATTTTCAGCTTGCAAATAGTATTGTGAACACTCTAGTACATGTCTTTTGGTGACATATTCACACATTTCTGTGGGACATATACCTAAGAGTAGAATAGCTGCATCACAGGTTATGTATATGATTAATTTTAGTAAATACTGCCAGCCAGCTTTCCAAGGTGATTGTACGAGAACACTCCAAACAGAATTTTTTTTTTTTTTTTTTTTTTTTTTGAGACTGAGTCTTGCTCTGTCACCCAGGCTGGAGTGCAGTGGCCGGATCTCAGCTCACTGCAAGCTCCGCCTCCCGGGTTTACGCCATTCTCCTGCCTCAGCCTCCCGAGTAGCTGGGACTACAGGCGCCCGCCACCTCGCCCGGCTATTTTTTTGTATTTTTTAGTAGAGACGGGGTTTCACCGTGTTAGCCGGGATCGTCTCTCGATCTCCTGACCTCGTGATCCGCCCATCTCGGCCTCCCAAAGTGCTGGGATTACAGGCTTGAGCCACCGCGCCCGGCCTTTTTTTTTTTTTTTGAGACAAAGTCTTGCTCTGTCACCCAGGCTGGAGTGCAGTGGCGTGATCTCAGCTCACTGCAACCTCCGCCTCCCGGGTTCAAGTGATTCTCCTGCCTCAGCCTCCCGAGTAGCTGGGATTACAGGTGACTGACACTGTGCTCAGCTAATTTTTTTTTTTTTTTTTTTTTGTAGAGATGGGGTTTCACCATGTTGACCAGGCTGGTCTCGAACTCCTGACCTCGTGATTCTCCAGCCTCCGCCTCCCAAAGTGCTGGGATTACAGGCCTGAGCCACTGCACCTGGCCAGAAATTTTTCAGAGTGGAAGTTGCTCTAGAATATGGCCAACACTTGTCTTTGTTTTGATAGCTATTCTAATGGTTATGAATGGTATCTCACTGTGGTTTTATTTCACATTTCTCTGATGATGGACCTTTCCATAAGTTTGTTAGTCTTTTGGATAATTTTTATGAAGTGCCTGTTCAAATCTTTTGACTACTTTTTCTCCTGGGCTAACTTTTTAAAATTGATTTATAGGAGCTCTTTCTATATTAAGGATGTAAATGCTTTGTCAGATATATGTATTACAAATCTCAGTGGCTTGTATCTTCAGTCTCTTCATGGTGTCTTGATGAACTGAATATCTGAATTCTAATATCATTCCCTTCATTATTTTTTTTTCATTTATGGTTAGTGCTCCTTTGTACTGATTAGGAAATCTTTATATTTCCCAAGGTACTGAAGGTATTTTCCTAGGCTGTGTTATTGTTTAACCTTTCATATTTATATTTATAATCTGCAATTGATTTTTGTGTATATTGTGAGTATGGGTATGTGTAAAGGCCCATTTTTTTTTGTTGTTGAAGTGGACATTCATTCAACCCCAAACCACTTGTTGAAAAGATCATTCTTTCCCTTTTGTAGTGCCATCGTATTCATTAACTCAAATATATAAATCACTAATTTGATTTAGTTCTGAATTCTGTTCAGTTGGGTTTGTCTATCCTTGTATGAATACCACTGTCTTAATTAATGTAACTTTACAACATACCTTATGTATGGTTATGTGAGTCTTAACACTTTTGTTCTTTTTCTTCAATAATGCCTTAGTTATTCCTGGTCTTTTTCCAAATACGTTTTAGAGCTAGTCAATTTCCACAAACATTCTTCTTGGCATTTTGATTGAGATACCATCTAACAGATCAGTTTAGGGAGCAGATATCATGACACATCACCCTTAAATATCTCAGTGTTCATCTCCTAATATTAGCATTACTTTGTAGTAATTAATCACCATTATCTCACTAAGGAAAATTAATGATTCCCTAATATTAACGAATACCTAATCTTTTCAAATTTGTAAGCTGGTATTTAAAACTATCATCCAACCTAGATTAATGTATTGTTAAGTTTTTGGGGATTTTATTGGTGCTATATTCTCTCCTTTGTTGAACTTGTGAATATTTATATATTTAGTACTTTTCAATCCATTGCAGTCATTATTTCTTCTGTTTTTCCAACTGTCCAATCATGGCAAGTGGGAGCCCATTCACATTCACATTGGCTTCTGGGTCTTTTCTCTTTTGTTACATACATTTTCAAATATATTCAAAGTAGAAAATAGTAAAATAGGCTGTGCACGGTGACTTACCCCTGTAATCCCAGCACTTTGGGAGGCCGAGGTGGGAGGACCACTTGAGCCCAGGAGTTTTAGACCAGCCTGGGCAACAAAGTGAGACCTCATCTCCACAAAAAATTTAAAATTTAGCTGGACATGGTGGCACGTGCCTGTAGTCCCAGCTACTTGGGAGGCTGAGGTGGGAGGATCACTTGAGCCAGAGAGTTTGAGGCTGAAGAGAGCTGTGATTGCACCAGTGCACTCCAGCCTGGGCGACAGAGTGAGACCCTGCCTTAGAAAAAAAAATGGTAAAGTAAACATGCATGTATCCATTCCCCAGCTTCAATAATTAACAACATTTTGCCAAAACTGGCAAGTTTTGTTTTATCTATTCTCACCCATTTTTTTCCACATCCCAGATATGTCATTACACAGGTAAATAACTCAGTATATATCCCTAATTCATAGGTGCATTAAGTAACCACTGCGTCATTATCATACTTAGTAAGATAAACAGTAATTCCTTTTTTCTTTTTTTTTGAGATGGAGTCTTGCTCTGTCACTCAGGCTGGAGTGCAATGGCGTGATCTTGGCTCACTGCAACCTCTGCCTCCCGGGTTCAAGAGATTCTCCTGCCTCAGCCTCCCAAGTAGCTGGGATTACAGGCGTGCACCACCATGCCTGGCTAATTTTGTATTTTTTGTAGAGACGGAGTTTCTCCATGTTAGTCAGGCTGGTCTCAAACTCCGGACTCAAGTGGTCTGCCCACCTGATCCTCCCAAAGTACTGGGATTACAGGCCTGAGCCACCACGCCCAGCGTATTTTTTTTTTTTTTTTTTTTTGAGACGGAGTCTCGCTCTGTCGCCCGGGCTGGAGTGCAGTGGCCGGATCTCAGCTCACTGCAAGCTCCGCCTCCCGGGTTTACGCCATTCTCTTGCCTCAGCCTCCCGAGTAGCTGTGACCACCTCGCCCGGCTAGTTTTTTGTATTTTTTCAGTAGAGACGGGGTTTCGCCGTGTTAGCCAGGATGGTCTCGATCTCCTGACCTCGTGATCTGCCCGTCTCGGCCTCCCAAAGTGCTGGGATTACAGGCTTGAGCCACCGCGCGCGACTTTTTTTTTTTTTTTTTTTTTTTGAGACAGAGTCTTGCTCCGTCACCCAGGTTGGAGTGCAGTGGCGCGATCTTGGCTCACTGCAACCTGCGCCTCCCGGGTTCAAGCGATTCTCCTGCTTCAGCCTCCAGAGTAGCTGGGATTACAGGCGTGTGCCACAACGCCCATTTCATTTTTTTGTTATTTTTAGTAGAGACAGGGTTTCACCATGTTGGTCAGGCTGGTCTCAAACTTCTGACCTTTTGATCTGCCCGTCTTGGCCTCCCAAAGTGCTGGGATTACAGGCGTGAGTCACCGCCCCTGGCCCCTAAATTTTTTCTTTTTTATAGAGAGATGGGCTCTCGAATATGTTGCCCATGCTGGTCTCGAGCTCCTGGCCTTGAGGAGTCTTTCCGCTTCAGACTTCCAAAGTGCTGGGATTACAGGCATGAGCCACTGTTTCTGGTAATTGCCTTAAAGTTATAGTTATACAGTAGCTTTGTTAAGTCAGTATCCAAACAAGGACCGTTTATTGCCAATGGATGTTTTTCTCTTAAGTCTTAGCCCTTGCATAGTCCCCTTTTTATTTTTTATTTTTTATTTTTTTTTTTTTGAGACGGAGTCTCGCTCTGCCTCCCAGGCTGGAGTGCAGTGGCCGGATCTCAGCTCACTGCAAGCTCCGCCTCCCGGGTTCACGCCATTCTCCTGCCTCAGCCTCCGGAGTAGCTGGGACTACAGGCGCCAGCCACGGCGCCCGGCTAGTTTTTTGTATTTTTTAGTAGAGACGGGGTTTCACCGTGTTAGCCAGGATGGTCTCGATCTCCTGACCTCGTGATCCGCCCATCTCGGCCTCCCACAGTGCTGGGATTACAGGCTTGAGCCACCGCGCCCGGCCCCCTTTTTATTTTATTATTGTTTTTTTTGAGACGGAGTCTAGCTCTGTCGCCCAGGCTAGAGTGCAGTGGCGCGATCTCTGCTCACTGCAAGCTCCGCCTCCAGGATTCATGCCATTCTCCTGCCTCAGGCTCCTGAGTAGCTGGGATTACAGGTGCCTGCCACCACTCCCGGCTAATTTTTTGTATTTTTGGTAGAGACGGGGTTTCACCGTGTTAGCCAGGATGGTCTCGATCTCCCGACCTTGTGATCCGCCTGCCTCGGCCTCCCAGAGTGCTGGGATTACAGGTGTGAGCCACCGCGCCCGGCCCCTTGGTGTCCTTTTTAAAAGATAGTTGATTAATTCAAGAAACTACATCATTAGTTCTATAGACTGTCTCATTATCTGGATTTAGGTGATTGCTTCCTTGAGGTGGCATTTATTTTGTTTTCTCATCTTCGTGTTTCCTGTTTACTGGCATTTAGAGCTAGGGGCTTGATTAGATTCAATTTTGATTATTTTTTAAGAGAAAGACTCATTTTAGGCAGTGCTGTTTACTTTCTATTGTATTTTATCATGTCTAATTTTTTAATTGATGCAGGGATTGATTTGTCATTTCAGGGTATCGTCAGGCTGATCTCTCCATTGTAGCTTTTCCTACCAACCTTTCTTCTATTGGTTTTAGCAGCCATTGATGATAATTGCTTAGATTCATTATTTCTGTAGAGGTTGAAAAATGGTGATATTTAATTCTTTCAATCTTTCTGCATTATTAACTGGAATTACTTTATAAAGAATACTTTTTCCTTATCAGCTATTTTTTGTCCTGAAGTATATTTTGTAATAATCAAGATAGGTGCTGCTGCCGCTGCTGCTTTTTTCATTTATCAGTGTTCATAGTAATGAGTTGGTTTCTTAGCAACCACCACTGTTTTCTTTAATATCATTAGGAATTCATGGATTTTTACGTAGTTCAAGTTTATCCACCCATTGTGGTCATTTTTTTAATACTTAAACAGTGTCATCTTATAAATTAGGAACCCCTTCTGTTTAACTTCTATGTTTTTTTCACATTATCTCATTAGTCCTTGTTGGCGTCCTTGCTTTTTGGCGTAAGCTATTTTAGGCTTATCATGTACACTCCCTGCCCCACCCTTGGAATTAGCAATTTTACAAGGAACCATGTAATTTTTCAGTGAACCTTGGTATTTAGAAACTAAGATGGGAATACTCAAGGGATTATTATTTTAAAAGTCATGCTACCTGATCTTTTGTTGTGCTCTTTTCCCAGCTATTGTGAATGCATTTGAATGACTCTTGCAGCATTTTATTGAAAATTCGCTAAACATGGCTTTCATTTGTTTATGTAGTCATTCATCCAGCAAAAATTTATAGAATGCTTACTATCATGTATCTGGTCTTATGCTGGGCACAGGGAATATGAGGTTAAACTTGACTGGTCTCCTGTCCTTGAAGAAGACTCATTCTAGCGTGGATATGAGCAAATAGGCAGTGTCTAAAGAGCAGTGAACAATACTGTGTTCATACTCTTCAGACATTGAGCATACTCTGGGCATAGGCAAATGGGGTGACAGGCTGTAGGAGCACAGAGAAGACATCCCAAAATGCTTTGGAAAGGGGAGATAATGCTTGATACTGGATGAGTAAATAAGGTATGAAGGTAGAAGAGTAATGAAGAGTGTTCAGTCAGCAAACTGGAAGAGGTAGGGGGGATCTTGATATAGTCAAGGAAAGGCATATATGTAGTTGATTATGATGGGAACATAATTGTGTTAAGTTTTTCAGTTTTCAGAAGATTGACAAAATAGTCTGTTTACCGCAGACATGAAGATGTCAAATGTTGTATGTATGTGTTGTTGATTTTTATTTTAAATCTAATAATGAAACAATCCAAATTCTAATTAAAATTAGTATTTAATGTACTTCTTGGACTTGACCATATTTTTTAGTTATTTCATTAATATTAAAGCATAGTTACAGTTAGGAGATGCCTATTTCATGTTTTAGTTCACTGCTTCTTTATTTTTTACTATAATTTTGCTTTATATGTGTTAAGAATCTGAATTTTCAAGATATGACATTAAAAATAGTGGCATATTTATTGTGGCTCTTCATCTCCCTTCACCCTTTGGCTGCTATTTGTGTCAACCTATTTAAGACCATAATTACAGCCCCTTACATACTCACAAGGCAAAGTTGTTCCAGAAAACATGTCATCTCTCTTTATTACAAATTGGACATTATACTATACCTGTTACATTTTACAGCATGTTGCACCTGAGGCTATCCATCTGGCAGATATTGCATGAATAGTATGTTAAACACAGGTTTCTGATTTACTGGAGTGCTATGGTTTACCAGTTGGGAATTTTGGGACCATGAGTGTGGGAGAATCACTAGGCTTAGGAGGGAACCACAACTCATATGTGGCCAGGAGGTGAGGCGGTATTCTATAAATCATTGAAGAATGTGGGGAAGCTTATTTTTTAAGAAGGGGGATTCTAGAGGTCACAAAGAAAAGATTCCAGGTGGCAAGGAGAGCAGTGAAACAGTAGATTAAAGGGGAAGTTGGAGTAGATTACTACTTTTCATTCTCTCTATTTGTTTTCTTTATTATGAGAATAATATGTTCCCAGAGTCCTGAAAGGCAAGAAGTGTGAGTGAACAAGCAGGGAGTCAGAGAAGGTGAGAAAGGAAAACATACACTGTCTGAGAATGTCAGATGTGATGGGAGAGCAGTGGGGGGAAGATAGATTGCAAGCCTTAGGATGGATTGATAAGTCTTAGAAAAGACAGGTAATTAATTAATTAGTCAATTAATTAAAAACATACTGATGACTAACTGGATAATGAGAGCACGTAATTGACTTAAACATGTTTTCAACTGAGTGCGGTAGACATAGACATTGCAACAGCACTGCTATGCTAGAGGAGAGACCAAGGTGTGGTGCTGGCAGTAGAGACATAGAGGAAGGTCCTCTAACCTATCTTAAGGGCTCAGAGAAGGCTTCCTAGAAGAGACCACGTTAAGAACTGAATTTTGACCAAAAAAAGCTGTAAGTGGGACCAGAGAGCAAGTGGCCATTGGTCATTTAGACCATGTAAAGTAGCTGACTGGGTATGCCATTTAGCCTTGAGCTTGAAAGTACCTAAAGTAATGGGCAATTTAGAGGTTACTCTGTAGTCTAGTAAAGCTAAGGAAAAGGGGCAAATAGAAAGGAATAGTTTTATAAATGGTTAAATTTATGCTATAATATGTATCACTTTAGTTAGCCCTCATAGAAGAGCAACCTCTTCCATTTTACCCAGTATGCCATGAAATGATTGTATATGTTGTGACATGAACAAATATAAGCATGTACTTGGATATTGAAGATGCATTGTGTTCCCTGTATCAAGGAATTTTCATAAGTTATCTTGAATCGTGCCAACAACCCTGTGCGGGGTGGAAACTGACTGCAAGATGAAGTGACACATACAACAGTCTGTTAGAGGCTGAACTGAGATTAAAACTCAGGTTTACATGTCTTCGTAACCTATGCCAATCCTACTCTTGCACAGGTAACTCTATTCTTTTAAGTAAAGGTATAATTTAAAATGACTTCCATCTTATCACTTTGCAGGACTGTTCAATTAATGAGTTTCAGCAGTCAGTATCCTGAATTTTGTAGCAGTCAGTATCCTGGCCATCATTTTGAAACATGACCATTTTCCAAATCCCCATCCTTTAAATTTGTTTTCTTCTAGTATGGGGCCAGGCATGTGAAATTATGTTCAGATCACAATTCTTTGCACCACCTTTCCAGAAAAAAAAAAAAAAAAAATCACATCCTTTTTAGCCAAATCCCTCTTTCTTGTCAAAGAGATGTCCCTTAGTGTGCTTAGTGTTATCATAACAGAATACCTGAGGCTGGGTGGTTTATTTCAAAAAAGATGTTTATTTAGCTCATGGTTATGCAGGCTGGGTTCTAGGGACATGGTGTTGGCATCTGCTCAGCTTCTGGTGAGGGCTTTTGTGCTGCATCATAACATGGGGAAGGTCAAAGGGGGACATGGACTTAGGCAAAGGGACAAAACCTGAGGGACACCCTGGTCTTATAACAACCCACTCTCACAGAAACTAATTGCGCAAGAACTCATTCACTTTTGTGGGAATGGCACCAAGCCATTCATGAGGGATCCGCCACCATGACCCAAACACTTCCCACTAGGCCCCACCTCCAACACTGTCACATTGGGATTAAGTTTCAGCATGAGTTTTGGTGAAGACAACTGTATCCAAACAATAGCAGCCCTTTTCTTGCCTTTTGCCTACCTTCCTAGGGGGAAGATACAGAACATACTTAACTCTTGGAGAGTTTTGGGTTCCCACCCCAAATCCCCGCTTCCTTTCCATTTAGGATTTCCAGGCTTCAGATGGCTGTTATCTTCTAGTTGAGGCCTGAATATATAGACTGACTCTGAGATCTTTAGGAAACTAAGGAGATTTAGGGCTGCAGTTGCCTTAGTGATTATTTTGATTGACATCAGCTGTGCCCCAAACAAGATACTGGATATTTAGATGAGTCAGACAAAGACCTGCCCTCAAAGACCTCTCAGTTTAGTGTGAAGGAGGAACATGTAAACAACAGTTATACAGATAAATAGCATTATATTGTGGAAGCACAAAGGAGTGTGATCTAACTGCAGTGTGCAGGTAGTGGGAAGTCTTCTGGGTGGAGATAGCATCTGTGCAAGATATTGAAAGATGGTATGAGTTAATAGAAGAAGAAGGTGAAGAGTGGTAAGAGAGGTAGGCAGTGGGTAAGGTCATGGAGGGTCTTTTTTATGCTAATAGGCTGGAACTCAATGGAGAGAGGGTTAAATGGGGGAATGTCATGATCTGGTTATCATTCTAGAAAGGTCACTGAATTAGAACTGAAAGTTCCGTTCCCATTGAGCAAGGTAATGTATTCTATATGTTTGAAAGTGCTGTGGTTTGCTGTTACTACAAATTGGCCCCCAGTTTTATTTTTACTATAGGCCGTGTTTAACACCATATTACATGCTTTGAGAATACTGTCTCTGGTTCTAACACAAGCACATAAATTAGGTAATACCGTTTCTGCTTCATAGATAAATAATTAGTATTCCAGAGAAATCAAGGGTGATATAATAAAGATAATTTTGAGTTAGGCATAGAGCTGTGATTTTCCAAGTTTTGCTCCTCCAGCCTTTCCAGAAACAAGGGAAACAAAGTGGTCAGGTTTCTGGGTTCTCTGCTTGTGCCTCAACAAGAATTACTCTGTTATATAGCTTATTCAACGTGCCCTTGGGTAAGGTTTTGTTTAGAAAAACAGGCACTGCATCTTTGAAAATTGATTCCAATGGAAAGATGCTATACTTCAAGGTATTGGGTATAAAGAAAAGACAGACAAAAATAATATTAATTTGATTGAATGAGGAAGATGTAGATGGCTACATATGGAAGCAAAGGAGGAATTTAGGATGTTGCTATTTTTGTTTCTGGCTTGGGTTACTCAGAAGATATGGTGCCATTGAAGAAGGGACAGGGAGGTCATACCCACTTTCATGTGTTTGTGGGATAACCACACAGATGTGTCTGATTGGCAGTTAGACATATTGTTTGGAGTTTAAGAGAGGGATCTGGGGTGAAGATAAACACTAGCTATTTAGTGAGATAGAAAAGATAGTTGAAACTACAGGGGTGAATGAGATTGCTTAGAGCAGTATGGTCCTACAGAAATAGAATGTAAGCCATATACGTAATTTTCTTTCTTTCTTTTTTTTTTTTTTTTTTTGAGACGGAGTCTCCCTCTGTCGCCCAGGCTGGAGTGCAATAGCATGATCTGGCTCACTGCAACCTCCGCTTCCCAGGTTCAGGCAATTCTCTGCCTCATCCTCCTGAGTAGCTGCGATTACAGGCACCTGCCACCATGCCTGGCTAATTTTTGTATTTTTAGTAGATATGGGGTTTCACCATCTTGGCCAGTCTGGTCTTGAACTCCGGACCTCGTGATCCAACCGCCTCGGCCTCCCAAAATGCTGGGATTACAGGCGTGAGCTACCGCGCCCAGCCCACATACGTAATTTTTAAAATAAACTTTATTTTAGATTTACAATAATATTATTAAGATAGTGCAGATAGTTCCTCTATACTCCATATTCAGTTTCTGCTGTTATTGACATATTAAATTACTAATGTACATTTGTCACAACTAATGAACCAATATTTATATGTTGTTATCAACAAAAGTCCATACTTTATTCAGATTTCCTTATTTAAAAAATTTGGGGCCCTGCCCTCCTTAGCCGTCCTGGGTGCCACATGGCTACTTAAGACTCAGGATGACTGGAGAAGACATGAGGGAGGGTACCTGTGTCATAGTTTCAAAATTCTTTTTCAGTAATTTAAAATCTTAAAGTCATGTTAATATTTAATTAAGTAATCATAAAATGCCCGAGTCATTTAAGATAAAATACTAAACATTAATTATTAAGCATATATTTATAAGTTGATATACTTTGGCACCTTATTTTTAAATGGTATAGAAAAGCTAAATGTATTTAGATTTGTTAATGAACAAAAATTTGAGGCCGGGAGCAGTGGCTCATACCTGTAATCCCAGCACTTTGGGAGGCCAAGGCAAAAGGATTACTTGAGCCAGGAGTTTGAGCCCAGCTTGTGCAACATAGAGAGACCCTGTCTCTACAAAAAAGAAAAAGAATTAGCTGGGTATGGTGGCACACACCTGTGGTCTCAGCTACTCGGAAGGCTGAGTTGTGAGAATCGCTTGAGCCTGGGAGGTCAAGGCTGCAGTGAGCCGTAATTGTGACACTGCCCTCCAGCCTGGGCAAAAGCAAGACCCTATCCCCCACCAAAAAAAAAAAAAAAAAAAGAAAAAGAAAAGCAAGATATGTTTTTGGTGAGGAAAGAAAGGCATAAAAATGTGTGTTTATTAAATAATTTGTCTAGTTTAGCAGTTGCTTAAAGATAGTTTCAAATTAAATGAATAAAAAGAGATGTAGATAAAACTAAATACAATATAAAAAAATTGAAAAGAAAATAAAAAAATTTCCAGGATATTACAGTATATTTACATTTAGTCATCATATTTCCCTAGGATACCCTTGGTTATGCCAAGTTCTCAGGCTTTCCTTGTTTTTGATGACCTTCACAGTTCTGAGGAGTATTGGTCAGATTGTAGAATGTCCCTCAGTTTGAGTTTGTCTGATATTTTTATCATGATTAGACTAGCATATGGGTTTTTGTTTTGTTTTTTAAAGGGCACAGATATAAAGTACTATTCTTATTACATAACACTGAGGACATCCTGTGAACATGACTTATCCATGATGAGATGAATCTTGAGCACTGGGCTGGGGTAGTGTTTGCCAGGTGATTCCACTGTAAAATCACTTTTTTTTCACCTTCCCATTCTGTACTCTTTGCAGGGAAGCCACTATGTGCAGTCCAAACTTAAGGGATGGGTATGATGCATCTCCTTTTGGGGGAGGAGGGCAGTAGCTAGATAAATTGTTTGGAATTTTTCTCTACATGGGATTTGACTTCTGTCCTCCATTTACATATCCAGTCATTTATCCATATCAATATTGACCCATGAATATTTATTTTGTACTTTGGGTTATAGTCCAGTACTACATTATTTATTTTGTTGCTCAAATTGTTCCAGCTTTGGGCAGGTCACGGTGGCTCACGCCTGTAGTCCCAACATTTTGGGAGGCCAAGGCAGGTGGATCACTTGAGGTCAGGAGTTTGAGACTAGCCTGGCCAACATGGCAAAACCCCGTCTCTACTAAAAATACAAAAAGTAGCCGGGTGTGGTGGCTCATGCCTGTAATCCCAGCTACCCAGGTGTCTGAGGCAGGAGAATTGCTTGAACCCAGGAGGCGAAGGCGTCAATGAGCCAAGATCACACCACTGCACTCCAGCCTGGGCTACAGAGCAAGACTCTGTCTCAAAGAAAGAAAAAAAAATTGCTCCAGCTTTGGTTATTGCGGCAATTTTAGATTCACTCTTGTGTCTCTTGACGTACCCCCATCGTTTTGTTTTTTGAGTTACTTCCTTATTTTCTGGAACACAAGATACACCACGCTCCTATTGTATATTCCATGCCCAGCCCTAGAATTAGCCATTTCTCCAAGAGCCCTGATTTCTTTTATTAGAGTATGGTGTTACACACAAAGATTCAGGTGTTGGGTGTACTCATTGCTATCAGTGTGCCAGTGCTTCTAGGCCTCTCAGCAGACAGAGTTAGGAAATATGTGTACTAATCATGTATACACATATATTTATAAATGTATATGTATATTCCATCTTTATCTTAAGCTGAGACTCTGATTCTAATCCAGTACCATGAACATAGTTTATTCTAGCCTTCCCCACTTTCTTATCTGTAACCCCTCATTCCAGTGAGAAACCTTACTCCCACCACTCACCATCCATTTACTTATTTGTTCAATCCCAGTATGCATGTATAGCAGTTTCAGAATTATTAATTAATACTCCATGAAAAACAACATTACCAACTATAGTGTAGCACTTGTGTAGTTTCTTTTGTCTTTATTCTTACAGTCTCTACTCATTTCCAAAGTTACCTAGTGTGGCATCTTTCCTTTCTACCATCTTTAGGGAGGTTCTATCATACATCTGTAATTCAGTTAAAATTTTTGTCACCATATGCATTCCAGCCCATTATCCCATGCCCTCCTATTTGATGTTTGAAAAATTTACATATATTAAGGTTCACTCCTTGTGCTGTAAGGTTCTGTGGGTTTTGACAAACGGATAACATCACGTACCACTACAGTGTCATACAGAATAATTTCACCAACCTAAAAAGTATACTCTGTACTTCATCTGGACAACCCTACTTCCCTCATGAAATCTTTGGCAACTAGTGATCCTTTTGCTCTATGATTTTGTTTTTGAGCAATGTTACATAAATGGAATCGTGCAGTATGTCTTCTTTTCAGACTATCTTTTTTACTTAAAATATACATTTAAGATTCACTGGTGGCCGGGCGCGGTGGCTCATGCCTGTGATCCCAGCACTTTGGGAGGCCAAGGCGGGCGGATCACGAGGTCAGGAGATCGAGACCATCTTGGCTAACATGGTGAAATCCCGTCTCTACTAAAAAATACAAAAACAAATTAGCCGGGCGTGGTGCCGGGCACCTGTAGTCCCAGCTATTTGGGAGGCTGAGGCAGGCGAATGGCGTGAACCTGGGAGGCGGAGCTTGCAGTGAGCCGAGATGGTGCCACTGCACTCCAGCCTGGGCGACAGAGCAAGACTCTGTCTCAAAAGAAAAAAAAAAAAGATTCACTCGTGTTGCTACATGGGTTAACAGCTCATTACATTTTAACACTCTTTTGTGTTGTATTAAATTTCTATATGTTTATGCCCAACGAATAATTTTATAGATATTGTTTTATGCCATTGACTTTTAAACATTTTAAGAGAAGAAATATTTGTTATTCTGTTATTATATTTATCTTCATAGTTGCCCTTACCATTGCTACTTGTTTTTTGTGTGGATTCATAGCACATTCTGGACTCATTTCTTTTCAGTCTAAATAACTTCTTTTAGTATTTCTTGCAAGGCGGGTCTGGTAACAACAAATTCCTCCCATTTTTGTTTACCTGGTAATATGTTTTTTTTGTTTGTTTTTGTTTTTTTTGAGACCGAGTCTCGCTCTGTTGCCCAGGCTGGAGTGCAGTGGTGCAATCTCAGCTCACTGCAATCTCTGCTTCCCAGGTTCAACCAATTCTCATGCCTCAGCCTCCCGAGTAGCTGGGATTACAGACACCCACCACCATGCCCGACTAATTTTTGTATTTTTAGTAGAGATGGGATTTCACCATGTTGGCCAGGCTGGTCTCGAACTCCTGACCTCAAATGATCTGCCCACCTCAGCCTCCCAAAGTGCTGGGATTACAGGTGTGAGCCACTGCACCTGGCCTATCTGGTAATATTTTTTATTCTGCCATGCTTTCTTCTTTTCTGTTAGTAATTCTACTTTTTAATTAATATATAATGCACAAAAAATAAAAATGGACATTTTAAGGTATAAAATTGAGTGATTTTAAAAGTATATTTACAAGGTTGTGCATCCATCACCACTATCTAATTCCTGAACATTTTCATCACCCCTAAAGGAAATCCCATACCCATTAGTAGTCACCCCCAGTCCCCATTCTCCCAGCCCATGGCAACCACTAATATACTCTCTGTCTCTCTGAATTTCCCTATTCTGAACATTTCATATAATTAGAGCCTTGCAATACGTGGCCTTTTGTGTCTTGCTTCTTCCACTTAGCATGGTGTTTTCAAAGTTTATCCGTATTGTAGCATGTCTCAGTATTTCCATTCCTTTTTATGGCTGAAAGATATTCCATTGTATGACTATACCACCTTTTATGTATTCATTCATCAGATTGTAGATGGACAGATGAGTTGTTTCTACTTTTTGGCTATTATGAATAATGCTGCTATGAATTTTGGTATACATTTTTGTGGAAACATACGTTCTCATTTCTCTGGGGTATATGCCTAGGAGTGAAATTGATAGTAACTCTATATTTAACTCTTTGAAGAACTGCCAAACTGTTTTCCAAAATGGCTCTACCACTTAAATTCCCACCAGGAATGTATAAGGGTTCCAGTTTCTCCACATCCTTGCTAACACTTGCTCTTTTCCTCTTTTTAATTATAACCTTCTCAGTGAGTATATATAATAAAGAATCTCACTTAATTTTTAAAATATTTAACTGCTGACATCTTTTTTTTTTTTTTTTTTTTGAGACGGACTTTTGCTCTTGTTGCCCAGGCTGGAGTGCAATGGTGCCATCTCGGCTCACCACAGCCTCCACCTCCCGGGTTCAAGCGATTCGCCTGCCTTAGCCTCCTGAGTAGCTGGGATTACAGGCATGTGCCACCACGCCTGGCAAATTTTGTATTTTTAGTAGAGACGGGGTTTCTCCATGTTGGTCAGGCTGGTCTTGAACTCCCGACCTCAGGTGATCCACCCGCCTCTGCCTCCCAAAGTGCTGGGATTACAGGTGTGAGCCACCACGTTCTGCCAACTGCTGACATCTTTTAAGCCTTACCTCTCCCTCTTCATTTTCTGCTCCACAACTGGGCAAGTTGATTAGAAAGTATGAGTGCTTCCTCCTTTGGAGCTAGCAAGAGATTCAAATCATTAAATGTCTTCCTGAATGAAAGAACCCTCACTCCTGCCTCATCCTTTAACCACAGTAAAAACTCAAGTTAGTTTCCTTTCCTTGCTTTTTCTAACCTGCTTAGGAGACTTGCCTTGCTGTCCCCAGAAATGCATCATTTATGTAAGTAAGTAGTAAACATTTTCATACCCTCTTTGTGTGTGAGGTGTTATCAATCTGAATATTGGAATCAAAATTAGGGTGGGGTCCCTCCTTCTTCTGCAGCATGGCAAGAACAATTGGTGGCACAGTGAGCTTGGTGCTCAGATAATGACAGCCATCATGGGGGCATGGGAATATCTTTCCTTGATTACTTTGGCTCACTAACTGGTTCTGATGGCAAGCATAAACATTGAGCCTGCAAGGCTAGCTAGGTTTTTTAGTTGTGCTGTGCTGTGTTGTATTGTTGACTCCTTATAGATTTAGCTAACTTGGAAGTTTAGATAATTTAATTAACATTTAGGAACAGTATGGGATTCTTAAAGTAGCCCTGGATCATGTGTCTGATTCAGCCTAGACCTATTTGTGTGTCTTAACGTAAAGCTGTGACTGACGCTAGGCTCAGGAGGACAACCTTGTCTATGACTAGTTGGTTTTGTGTCTCAGTTAGGCTCTGACCCTGACAGCTGACTGCCCATTGGGTGGTCGCTCTTGAGAGCAGTCATCAGGAAGTGAAAAAAAGAGAGAGAAAAGAGAAAAGAAACAGCTATTATGTGGCTTGCTGGGGTCTGGACTCCTAAGCACAAATGACTCACTAGGACCCTTAAATACCTCCGTTGTTATTGCTGTTGCTGCAGCTGCCGCCGCCGCCGCCGCTGCCACTGCCGCCACCACCACCTGTGCTTCTGTTGCAACAAAGATCCTGATTTTCAGGATTATAGGGAAAAACATCAGTGGCACCCCTGTAGCACGGAGAAAGGGGTAATTCAAACCCATAAAGCTCCTAGTCCTTTAGTCTTACGTGACCACCGTTGCCTTTGGGGAGGCCCCTTACAATGACAGTGCTGATTTGAGACTTTCTGCAGGAAGATATTTATAAATATGAGCAGGGTAGGGACCCCCCAGAAATATATCCAGTAACAACAGCAACAAAAAAAGGAAGTACAGTCATCTACAGCATTATGATGTTTTGGTCAATAACAGATCACATATGAGGATGGTGGTCTCATAAGACTATAACGGAGCCGAAAAATTCCTGTCACCTAGTGATATCATAGCTATTGTAACATTATAGTGCAACGCATTACTCACGTATTTATGGTGATGTTACTGTAAAGAAGCCTGTAGTACCAGTTGTGTAAAACTAGAACAAGTACCATTATATATGGTACATAACACTTGATAATGATAAAAAAAACAGCTAGGCGTGGTGGCTCACACCTGTAATCCCAGCACTTTGAGAGGCCAAGGTGAGCAGATCACTTGAGGTCAGGAGTTTGAGACCAGTCTGGCCAACAGAGTTAAAACCTCTCTCTTAAAAAAAAAAAAAAAAAAAAAAAAATTAGCTGGGTGTGGTGACACACGGCTATAGTCCCAGGTACTCTGGAGGCTGAGGCATGAGAATCGCTTGCATCTGGGGGGCAGAGCTTGCAGTGAGCCAAGATTGTGCCACCGCACCCCAGCCTGGGTAACAGAGCGAGACCCTGTCTCAAAAAAAAGATGAAAAACAACCATGTTTATTTATTTACTATACCATAATTTTTATCGGTATTTTAGAATGTAGTCTTTCTACTTATTAAAAAAAAAAGTTAACTGTAAAAGAGCCACAGGCAGGTCCTTCAGGAGGTATTCCAGAAGAAGGCATTGTTATGGAGATGACGGGTCCATGTGTGTTATTGCCCCTGAAGAACTTCTGGTGGGACAAGATGTGGAGGTGGAAGACAGTGATATTGGCGATCCTGACTCTGTATAGGGCTAGGCTAATTTGTATGTATCTTAGTTTTTAAGAAAAAAGTTTAATAAAAAGAAAAGTTTTAAAACAAGCTTATAGAATAATAATATAAAGAAAGAAAATATTTCTGTATAGCTGTACAGTTTTTTATTTTATTTTATTTTTTTAGATGGAGTTTCGCTTTTGTTGCCCAAGTTGGAGTGAAATGGTGCAATCTCGGCTCACTGCAACCTCCACCTCCCGGGTTCAAGCGATTCTCCTGCCTCAGCCTCCGGAGTTCTGGGATTACAGGCGTGCGCCACCACGCTTGGCTAATTTTGTACTTTTAGTGGTGATGGGGTTTCTCCATGTTGGTCAGGCTGGTCTCGAATTCCTGACCTCAGGTGATCCACGCATCTTGGCCTCCCAAAGTGCTGGGATTACAGATGTGAGCCACTGTGCCCGGCCCTGTGTTTGTATTTTAAAAACTAAGCTTTACTACAAAAGAGTCAAAAAGCTTTACAAAATTTTAAAAAGTTTATTAAGTAAAAAGTTGTAGTAAGCTAAGTTTAATTTATTATTGAAAGAAATGTTTAAAAAATGATTTTAGTGTAGCCTAAGTGTACTAAAGTGTACATTAGTGTACAGTAATGTCCTAAGCCTTCACATTCACTCACCACTCATTCACTGACCCACCCAGAACAACTTCCAGTCCTGCAAGCTTTATTCATGGTAAGTGCCTAATAACAAGTGTACTGTATTTCATCTTTTTTTTTTTTGAGATGGAGTTTCACTCTTGTTGCCCAGGCTGGAATGCAATGGTGCGATCTTTGCTCACTGCAACCTCCTCCTCCTGGGTTCAAGTGATTTCTCCTGCCTCACCTTCCCGAGTAGCTGGGATTACAGATGCCTGCTACCATGCCCGGGTAATTTTTGTATTTTTAATAGAGTGAGGTTTCGCCATGTTGGCCAGGCTGGTCTCGAACACTTGCCCTCAAGTGATCTGCCCGCCTGGGCCTCCCAAAGTGCTGGGATTACAAGCGTGAGCCACCGCGCCTGGCCGTATTTTTGTATTCTATACCATATTTTTACTGTACCTTTTCTATGTTTAGGTAGGTTTAGATACACAGATACAGAAATACACAGATACACAAATTGTGTTAAAATTGTCTATAGTATTCAGTACAGTAACATGCTGTACTGGTGTGTAGTCTAGGAGCAATAGTCCATACCATATAACACAGGTGTGTAGTAGCGTATACCATCTAGGTTTGTGTAAGTATACTCTGTGATGTTCACACAACGGTGATGAAATCAGCTAATGACACATGGCATTTCTCAGAATGTATCTCCATTGCTAAGTGACACATGATTGTAAAAGAAAGAAAGAAAAAAAAACAGCTATGAGAGGATGAGGAAACAGAAACGGAGATCCACAATTTGACGCAATTAGAATCCAGAATTTATGGAAAAATTTTACTAAAAGAGCAAAAAGATAAAAGGGTGCCGATTGGTGTTGAAATGCAGTGGGTGGCAAAACTTCATGACCTTAATTAATACTGGGGCTTAACTTGGTTGTATGTCAGGATCCCAGTATATTTAATCAAGGTGCCTCCTGTAATCTAAGGGGAGTTCCTGAACAGGAAAGAGATAAGCAAGTATACCTCACATTAACTATCAGAAATATTGCCTTGCCTGAATTCCTCACATTTGTACCATTCATTGCCTTAAAATATCCCATAGTGGGTATGAGCACTCTGATCCAATGATAAAATTTAAGTTAGAGATAAAATTTAATGATAAAATTAAGTATTTAGCACATGTGAATCCATTTGACAACGTGAGATCCCTAGGACTATACCCCAGTTCAAATAGGTTAATACAGCCCACTATAAATTAGAATAAGTCTATAAATACGGAAACCCATGATACAAAGCCTATTTGGTAAAAGGGTGATTATCCCCGTGTCTTCTCCATTAACAACCCAATTTGGCCTGTTCTTAAACTTCAAATGAATAGAACCCAATGGATTACCATAATGCTAATGTTGTGGTCCCGCACATTAAGGTCCCCATAGCCAATATTGTTGACATTACTGATTCCATCCAGTCTGTGACTGGTAAATATTTTGCTATTATAGATTTGGTTAATATGTTCTGTTCACTGCCTGTTTCAACAGCCTTTCAGTCTCAGTTTGCGTTCATCTCTGAAGGGACACAATAAACATTTACCTGACTACTCATGGGATACCTCCACAGCTTTGCCATTGTACACTATCTTTGCTGGCAAGATCTTAACCATACCGAGCTTTTTCTAGGTGTACAGGTGTGACATTACATTGATGACGTCCTTCCCTGAGGAGATTCATTTGACACACTCATTCCGGAAATGCAGATACTCACAAAATTGCTCATAAAATGGGATGGCCATTGTGCCACACGTAGTACAAGGTCCTACCACTTTTCAATACCTACACATTATTTGCTAAACTGAAGACCATTTTGTCTCTGACACTGTCAGAAAAGCAGCTATTGGCCCTGTCAGCTCCCACAACTTCTTTTAGGCTCATTTGTGTTCTGGAGACAAAACATTCCTGTTTTATAAATTTTATTGAAGCCCATTTACGCTATTTCTTACGTATCAGTTCATCTTGAATGGGGATCCCCTCCAACAAAAGACTCTAGAACCTGTCAAAATTGCAATATGACACTAACGCCAATTAAGTCACTAACGACAATATCATTAGAGACCCCAGATGCACTTCACCATAGAGGTTTTAGCAACTTCCTCATTTCTCCTGGATTCTCTGGATCATCCATCATTCCCATAAGTTGCCAAGGGTTTCTGATGCAAGAAACTCATCCTTGGACTTGTTCTGTACACCATTAGAGTGACAATTGCTAGCTGCATAGCGGGCTGTCTTAGAAATAGAGACTATCACAATCCCTCAGCCTGTGACCCTCGATATCCAGCTGCCTATTGTGCCTTGGGTCATGGAAGCCATGGCACTGCAAGCTGGGCATGGCTACTGAGGCCTCTTTGCCACAAGATGGAGAAAAACCTGGGTCTTCTGTCATATACCACTTGGAGGAAGGGGTAGCCTCCCGTCTTTAGTTCCTTGCTAAATACCATGGTTTTGGGGGACCCGTCACCCCCTCCCAGACCCTGGGGCTACCTGCAGAGCCCCTTGAGATCAAATGGTGTGAAAAACAATGGTTTGTACAATTTATGGATGACACCACAAGCATTGTATACAATGGAGTTTGCTGGAGAGCTTATGCTTTTCATCCTTTAACCAAGATGCTTCTGATAAGGACAGGAACACAGGGTTTATTCAGTACAGTTGGCCAAACTTCAGGCATTCACCTTAGCACTGTATGCCCTAGCCAACAGTTGGCCCCATCTGCACATTTTTACAGACTCTTGAGCCACTGCTTAAGAGTTGCCCCATTTGGGGAAAGAACTCTGAGAATCTCTAACCTCACAGATACCCAAAATGTAAATGAAGGTAACACATTTATTTTCACATAGTAAAGGTCAAACATAACGTCTCACCAAGAGACTCCTTATTTTCCTTCAGAATTTGAGGCATCATTGATAGTGACGAAGGCACCCATTTTGTTTCTTAGAATATACAGTGCTGGGCTTAAGGAAGGAATTCAACAAAACATTTACTTTGCTTACAGACTTCATTCTGTAGGACTTAGCACCATACTGACTTCATTAAACAGATGTATATTTAATTAAATGAACATGGCACAGTTCAGTCATTAGACAAGCATCAGGGGTGAATTGTAAGATTCTGAGTCTATTTTTTGAAGTTTGCTGACATTTTTTTAAGCTTCACCTTCTTCCCCTCTGCCCCACATCGGGGCAAACTGGTAAGAAGCTCTGGTTGCTCCCTCCTTGGGGATCAGGAAAAGATTCAAACTATGGAAGCTCCTTCATGTGTGTAGGAAGCCTTACACTGGGCCCTAACCACAATGAAAACCCAAGCTTGTCTCCTTTCCTTGTTCTGTCAAGCCGTTTCTCACCTGCTTGGGAAGCCTGACCTTCTCTACCAGAAAATCTTCATTTAGGTAAGTATTAAACTTTCTTGTACCCTCTTGGTGTGTGTAACCAGTCTCAACATCTAACCTAAGTTTGGGATGGGGGTCCCTTCTTCCTCTTCACAGTGTCAAGTAGTACCTGATCGAAGTTCTTCTTTGCATTTCCCTAATGACTAATGATGTCGAACGTATTTCCATGTCCTTATTGGCCATTTGTATATCTTCTTTAGAGAAATATCTATTCAAGTCCCTTCTTCTTTTTAAATTACATTATTTATATTTTTAATTGTTTAGTTATATGTCTTTTAATGTATTGTGGGTATTAGGTCCCTAACAGATATATGATTTTCAATTGTTGTCTTCCATTTTTTTTTTTTTTTTGAGACGGAGTCTGGCTCTGTCGCCCAGGCTGGGGTGCAGTGGCGCGATCTCAGCTCACTGCAAGCTCCGCCTCCCAGGTTTACGCCATTCTCCTGCCTCAGCCTCCCGGGTAGCTGGGACTACAGGCGCCCGCCACCTTGCCCAGCTAGTTTTTTGTGTTTTTTAGTAGAGACGGGGTTTCACCGTGTTAGCCAGGATGGTGTCGATCTCCTGACCTCATGATCCGCCCATCTCGGCCTTCCAAAGTGCTGGGATTACAGGCTTGAGCCACTGCGCCCGACCTGTTGTCTTCCATTTTATGGGTTGTCTTTTCACTTTATTGATGGTGTCTTTTGAGTACAAAAGTTTTTCATTTTAATGAAGTCCAAGCTATCTAGTTTTTCTTTTATAGCTTGTGCTTTTGTGTCGTATTTAAAAATTGTTACCTAATCAAGTTCACAATGATTTGCACCTATGCTTTCTTCTGTGAGTTTTATAATTTTAGCTTCTACATGTAAGTCTTTGATCTCTTTTGAGTTTATTTTTTATTTTTATTTTTATTTTTTTTGAGACGGAGTCTCGCTGTGTCGCCCAGGCTGGAGTGCGGTGGCGCGATCTCGGCTCACTGCAAGCTCCACCTCCCGGGTTCACGCCCTTCTCCTGCCTCAGCCTGCCGAGTAGCTGGGACTACAGGCCCCCGCCACCACGCCCGGCTTTTTTTTTTTGTATTTTTAGTAGAGACGGGGTTTCACCCTGTTAGCCAGGATGGTCTCGATCTCCTGACCTTGTGATCCGCCCGCTTCGGCCTCCCAGAGTGCTGGGATTACAGGCGTGAGCCACAGCGCCCCGCCTGAGTTTATTTTTGTATGTAGTGTGAGATAGGGGTCCAATTTCATTTGCATGTAGATATCCAGTAGTCCTGGCACCATTGTTTAAGAGACTATGCTTGGCACTCTTGTCAAAAATCAATTGACCATAAATATAAGGGTTTATATCTACACTCTCAATTCTGTTCATCAGTCTGTATGTCTACAATTATTCTAGTACCATAGAATCTTAGTAACTGAAGCCTTGTAGTAAGTTTTGATATTGGGAAATACGACTCCTCCAACTTTGTTCCACATTTTCAAAATTGTTTTGACCATTTTGAGTTACTTCCGTTTTAGTATTAATTTTAGGGTCAGCTTGTCTGTTTCTGCACAGAAGGTATTTAGAATTTTAATAGGAATTTCACTGAATCTATAGATCAGTTTGGAGAGTATTGCCATCTTAACAATATTAAATCTTACAATCAATGAAACCAAGTGTTTTCCCATTTTTAAAGGTCTTAAATTTCTTTCAGCAATGTTTTGTAGTTTTCAGTGTACAGGTTGTGGTCCCACACATTAAGGTCCCCATACACAATATTGTTGACAAGTCTTTCATCTCCTTGGCTAAATTTATTCACCTTTCACCTTCTTGGCTAAATTTATTCCTAAGTGTTGAATTTTTTTTTATGCTACTGTAAATGGACTTGTTTTCTTTTTTAAGTTTTATGTTTAATTGGCACACAATAATTCTATTTATTTATGGGGTACAGTGTGATGTTTCAATAGACATATACATTGTGCAGTGATCAAATCAGGGTATTTAGCATATTAATCACCTCAAACATTTATCATTTCCTTGTGGTAAGAACACTCAAAATCCTTCATCTAGTTATTTTGAAATGTATAACACAATATTGTTAATTATAGTCATTCTACTGTTCAATAGAACAACAGAACTTATTTCTCCTATTTAACTGTGATTTTGTACCCTTTAACTAGTCTTTCTGCCTCTCTTCCACCCCACTCTTTTCCCTCTACCCTCCTCAGCCTCTGGTAACCACTATTCTAATCTGTACTTGTATGAGATCAGCTTTTTTAAGATTCCACAAATGAATGAGATCATGTGCTATTTGTCTTTTTGTGCCTGGCTTATTTCACTTAAACTTGTTTTCTTAATTTTATTTTTGTATTGTTCATTGCAAGGTAGAACTACAGTTGATTTTTGTTTATGATCTTATAACCTGCAACTGTGCTGAACTCATTTATAAGTTCTAGTAGTTTTTAGTGGATTCCTTAAAATTTTTACATTCAAGGTTATGCCATCCACAAATAGAGATAGTTGTACTGCTTCCTTTATAACTTCAGTGCCTTTCATCATGTTTTCTTTTAAAAGTGCCCTTGTTAGAATCTTCAGTACGTTGTTGAAGTGGAGAGAGTAGACATCCTTGTCTTTCTCCTGATTTTAGGGTGAAAGCTTTTGATCATTAATTATTTATTGATATTATTATTATTATTAGAGACAAGGTCTCCCTCTGTCACCCAGGCTGGAGTACAGTGGCACAATCTCTGCTTACTGCAGCCTGGACCTCCTGGGTTCAAGTGATCCTCCTGCCTCAGCCCCCCAAGTAACTGAGACTACAGGCACATGCCACCTTGCTGGATAGTTTTTGTATTTTTTGTAGAGACTGGGTTTCGCCATATTGCCTAGGCTGGTCTCGAACACCTGGACTCAAGCAACCCGTCCACCTCAGCCTCCCAAAGTGCTGGGATTACAGGCGTGAGCCACTGTGCCAGGGCCTGATCTTTAATTATTAAGTATGGTGTTTCTGTGAATTTTTCATAGATGCCATTATTGGGTTGAAGAAATTTCCTTCTGTTCCTAGTTTAAGAGTTTTTAAATGAAAAGTTGTTGGGCTTATTCAAAGCCTCTTTCTATATCCATCGAGATGGTCATGTGGTTTTCACCTTTTATGCTGTTAATATAGTGTATTACACTGCTTTTCATGTATTTATCCAGCTTTTTATTTCTGAAATAGATCTCAGTCATGGTGTGGAGTTCTTTTTATATGTGTCTGAATTTGGTTTGCTAGTATTTTGTTGAGGATTATTGTGTTTATATTCATAAGGGATATTGGTCTGCAGGTTTCTTTTCTTGTAATGCCTCTGTCTGGTTTTGCTATCAGAATAATACTGGCCTCACAGAATAAGTTAGGAAGTGTTCCCTTGTCTTCCCTCCTTTCAAGGAGTTTGTGTAGCATTTAGCAGCGAAGCTGTCTTGGCCTTGGCTTTTATTTGTGGGTAGTGTTTTGATTACTAATACAATCTCTTCACTTGTTATAGGTCTCTTTATCTTATCTATGTCTTCCCAAGTCAGATTCAGTAGTTTTTGTTTTTCTAGGAGTTTGTTTTATTTAAGTTAATCTGATTTTTTGTCATACACTTATTTATAGCATTTTTTTATAAGATTGGAAGTAATATTCCCTCTTTCATTTCTTATTCTAGTAATTTGAGTCTTCTGTCCTTTTTCTTGGTCATTCTGGTTAAGGGTTTGTCAATTTTGTTGATCTTTTGGAAGTACCAATTTTTATTTTCATTGATGGCTCTCTATTATTTTTTGATTCTCTATGTCATTTATTTACTCCTTAGTCTTTGTATTATTTCCTTCCTTCCTTCTGTTTGCTTTGGGTTTAGTTTTCTTTTTATAGTTAATTAAGATGAAAAGCTAGGTCATTGTTTTAGATCTTTCTTGTTTTTCATATATTTATCCAACTTTTTATTTCTAGAATAGATCTCAGTCATGGTGTGGAGTTTTTTATACGTGTCTGAATTTGGTTTGCTAGTATTTTGTTGAGGATTATTGTGTTTATATTCATAAGAGATATTGTAATATAGTTATTACAACTATAAATTTTCATCAATAAAGAATACTGCTTTCACTGCATGTCATATGTTTTGGTAGGTTGTGTTTAAGTTTTCATTAATCTCAAAGAACTCTCTCATTTCCTGTGTAGTTTCTTATTTGACCTTTGACTTTTTTAGAGATGCGCTGTTTAATTTCTACTTTTGGATTACTTTACAAAATATCTTCCTGTTACTGATTTCTAATTTAATTCTATTGTGGTTGGTGAAGATACTTTTTATTGTTTCAGTCCGTTTTATGGAGACTTGTTTTATGATCTAACATATGGTCTATCTTCCATGAGAATATTTCATATGCACTTGAGAAGAATGTGTGTTCATCTGTTACTGGGTTAAGTGTTACTCTAGTGTCTATTAGGTGCAGTCTTCTTTTTCCTTGTTGATCTCCTATCTGATTGTTTTTAATCTATTATTGAAAGTGGGATATTGAGGCAGCCAGAATATGTTATTGAATTGTTCGTTTCTCTGTTCAGTTCTGTCAGTTTTTGGAATCTGTTGGTAGATGAATGTAAGTTTATCATAGTGATATTTTTGTGATGGATTGGCAGCTTAAAGATTGCAAAATGTTATTCTTTGTCTGTTTTACCAATATTTGTTTTAAAGTATATTTTGTCTGCTATTAGTATAACCACTCCTACTGTTTTTTGGGTACTGTTTATATGGTATCTCTTTTTCCATTCTTTTACTTTAAACTTATTTGTGCCTTTGAATCTAAAATCATTCTCTTGAAGATAATGTGTAGTTGGGCCATACCTTTTTTTTTGTCAATTTAACTAGTCTCTGTCTTTATTGGAGAGTTCAATCCATTCACATTTAGTGCAGTTACTCTTCAGGTAGAATTTACATGTGTATTTTGTTATCTGTCTTCCCTATGTCTTATGTTCTTTTGTTTTTCTGTTTTTACATTACTGCTTTCATTTGTTTTAAGTCAATATTTTCCACTGTGCCATTTCAATTCTCTGTCGTTTCTTTTGCTATATATTTTGGCGTTTTTTTTTTTAGTTCATTCTATGGAGATTACCATTAACATCTTAATTGATGAGAATCTAGTTCAGATTTATATGAACTTATTACTGTCGATAGAATACAAAAGCTTTGCTTCCTTAATAGCACTATAACCTTTATGTTGTTAGTGTTACAAATTATATCTTTTTGCACTGTGTGTCCATCAACATAGATTTATAATTATTGTGGTAGTCATGTTTTAAGTCAGACTGGAAAACACAGGAATTGCAAATTTTTAAAAAGCAACAACTATATTTATACTGTTTTTAATATTTACCTATGTAGTTACTTTTACCATTAAACTTTATTTCATCTTATGATTTCATGTTACTTTCTAGTGTCCTTTCCTTTCAGACTGAAGGACTTCTTTTAGTATTGCTCATAGGGCAGCTGCCAGCTACTTGATATCTCTTTCAGTTTTGTTTATCTGATAATGTCCCATTTGCTCCTTCACTTTTGAAGGATAGTTTTGCTTCCTTTATTAGATACAGAATTGTTTATCGCAGTTTTTTTTCTTTCTGTAACTTGAGTATGTCTTCCCACTGCTTTTTGGCCATGGCTTCTGAGGAGACGTCAACTGTTAAACTTCTGTTTTCTTGTTTGTGAGAGTTGTTTTTCTCTTGTTGCTCTTTGGGATTTTCTCCTTGTTTTGGCTTTCAATATATTTATTATGATGTGCCTGTGTGTATATACTTCTCATTTTTCCTACTTAGTGTTTGTTTGCTTTTTAGAATGTGTATGTAAACATTTTTTTCATCAAATTTGTGATACTTTCAGCTGTAATTTGTTCAAATACCTTCTTCCTCTTTTCTGTTTTCTTCTCTGATTCCCATTATATGTATTTTGGTTGCTAGATGGTTTCTTACAAGTTTCTGAGGGTGTGTTTGTATTCTGTCTCCCTGTGTCTGTGTGTGTATATATACATGTGTATGTATATATATATGTATATGTATATATACACACACACAGTCTCAGAAACCTATGTGTGTATGTGTGTAAAATTTCTGTTCCTCAGACTGGATAATCGGAATTGGACTATCTTCAACCTTGCTGATTATTTTTTTCTATCAGTGTAAATCTGCTCTTGAGCCCCTCTAATGAATTTTTCATATCAGTTACTTTGTATTTCTAGGGGGCTTGAGGGATTTAGGGGCTTGTTGAAGAAAGACATATGACTGTGAGGTGGCAGTATCACACACAAGTTTTATTGGGAGATGTGTTGACAGGCTTGCATGTTGGGGAAGTCTTTCACAGTAGGAGCTTGTCCAGAGGCCCTGGCTTTGGAGTTGCTACTCTGAAGGGGAAGAGGCCATGGAATTTCCAGAGAGGGAGACTGTAGAGGGGACTTGACTTACATGTTTAGGTGATGGCTACTCAGCAGCACAGTGGGGAGTCTCTGGGTCCGAGAGAGCTCTAAAGGGCAACAATATGTCAAAAGACAAAATTACAACAAATTTAGTTTAAGGATCTCACTTGGCCGTATTTGTGATTCTAGAATCAGGCAACACTATTCCACAAAATAGAATACTTGTTCAAATGGGCTGAGAGCAGAAGAGATTGACTTCATAGAGGAGAAGGGCTGAAGAAGCAAAGAACAAAGTGTATTAGTTTATTGTGTGTGTAACCACTAAAGTATCTACTCAGTAGCTTAGCCATCATTGGATAAAGATTTCCTTAAATGCCTGGGACCAGTAAATTGCATAGTCTTTAATAAAGGGATCTGTATACATCTTGGGGCATGCAGCACTTAGCCAGGCAGTTTACAACCGTACATTAGCCTTCACTTCCTGATTGCAGAGAGCCTAAAAGTCAGTTAGAAGTGAGAGTTTATGGCCTTCTTAGGTGTTTCCTGAGCATGCACAAAGCCCTATACATGCAGATGGCCTTCTATATTCCCTAGAAAATATCAGAACTCTTCAAATCCCCTATTGATAGCTTATTCCTCAGCTTTTCCTTTCATTCTTTTTATTTAGTCTATTGTTTGCTGCAAGTGTTAGCATTTGTGGAGGGGCTTTTAGTATGGGTTTTGCACTGAATCAAACATAAACCTTTTAAGTAGTGTCTTCCGGGGAACCAACGGACAGGACAAATAATGACAGTTCTTTAGAACTGAAGCTTTGGGAGTTGATGCCACTGCTAAACAGCTGAGCCAGCTAATGTAGTTCTTTGACAGCATAGAAATGTAGGGAGAAATGAGCAGCCCCTGACTGAAATGCCGCCGACTCTCCTTGTTCTTACTTAGTTCTGTAGATTTTGTTGCTCTTGATCAGTTCCCAGAGAATTTAGGTGATTGACTTTGCTTGTTTTGACCAGTTTTATTAGATGTCTCTTTGGGGAGGAGATTTCACTGAGCTCCTCACATAGCCATTCCAGAATTCCCATACTTTTGGTGTTTTATATAAAACCTCATTGCTGAAGCCTAAGGTCATGCAAGTTTTCTGTTTTCTTCTAGAAGTTTTATAATTTTCTGTTTTACATTTAGATTTGTGATCCATTTTGAATTAATTTTCATGTGAAGTGTGAGGTTTGTGTCATAATTTTATTTTGCACATGGATTCCAGTTGTTTCAGCACCATTTTTTTTTTTGTTTTTGGCGAAGATTGTCCTTTTCCATTGAATTACCTTTATGCCTATGTAAAAAAAATCAGTTGACTAAAATGAAATAACCTGATTAAAAAATAGGCAAAAGTCCTGAACAAAGACACCTCACCAAAGAAAATATACAGATGATATATAAGCATGTGCAAAGATGCTCAACAACATATGTTATTAGCAAATTGTAAGTTAAAAAAGATACCACTACATATTTATTAGAATGTTCCAAATCCAAAACACTAACAACATCAAAAACTGGTGGAAAGATGAAGCAACAGGAGCTCTCTCTCATTCTTTCTTAGTGGGAATACAAAATGGTATAGCCACTTTGGAAAACAGTTTGACAGTTTCTTACAAAGCTAAATGTACTCTTACCATATGATCCAGCAATTGCGTTCCTTGGTATTTACTCAAATGGGTTGAAAAGTTACGTCTACACAAAACTCTGCACATAAATGTTTATAGTAGCTTTATTCATAATTGCCAAAATTTAGAAACAATCAAGATGTCCTTTAGTAGGTGAATGGATAAATTGTAGTGCGTCCAGACAATGGAGTTTAGTGCCAAAAAAGGGCTATGAAAAACCTTTTCGAGCCATGAAAAGATATGGTGGAATCATACGTGCATATTACTGAGTTTTAAAATAAGCCAATCTGAAAAGGCTGCATGTCTCAGCTACTCGGAGGCTGAGGTGGGAGGATGGTTTTAGCCTGGGAGGCAGAGGTTGCAGTGAGCTGAGATTGCACAGCACCCCAGCCTGGACAACAGAGCGAGTCCCAGAAAGCAAGCAAGCAAGTAAGAAAGAAGGGAGGGAGGGAGGGAGGGAAGGAGGGAAGGAAGGAAAGAAGGAAGGAAGGAAGGAAGGAAGGAAGGAAGGGAGGGAGGGAGGGAGGGAAAGAAAAAGCTACATACTGTATGATTCCAAGTATTTGACATTCTGGAAAAGGCAAAACTATGGAGATGGTAAAAAGATCAGTAGCTTCCAGGGTCTGGGGGTTGAGAAGGGATGAACAGACGGAGCACATGGGATTTTTAGGGCAGTGAAACTACTCTGTATGGTACTATAATGGTGGATACATGTGTTTATACATTTGTGAAAACCTATAGAATGTACAACACTGAGAGTAAACCCCAATGTAAACTATGAACTTTAGGTGAGAATGATATGTCAATATAGGTTCATCAATTATAACAAATATACATACCCTTCTGGTGGGAGATTTTCATAGTGGGGATGGTTGTGTGTATACGGGAGCAGAGAGTATGTGAAGAATCTCTACCTTGTACTCAGTTTTTATGTGAACCTAAAGCTTATTTAAAAAATAAAGTCAATTTTTAAAAAGTCAACTGAAAAAAAAATGCTTCTCTCTCCCACACCTTGCCCCAATCCTCTGGCAATAATAAATGGTTTTGCAGTATTAAAAAAAATCTGTGATTGTATTTGTGCGGATCTATTTATGGGCTCTGTGTTCTGTTCTGTTGATCTATGTGTCATTTCTTTTGCTAATACTATGGCACCTTGATTACTATAGACTTATGTCATGTCTTGAAATCAGATAATATGAGTCCTCTAACTTGGTTTTTCTTTTTCAGAGTTGTGATAGCTGTTAGGTCATTTGCCTTTTCATGTCTACAAAATGCTTGCTAAAATTTTGATTGGAATTGTGTTTATATGACCTTAATTGAGCATTTTATCTCCTCTCTTTGCATATCATTTATATTTCTTTTTCTTAACTTTTTAGTAGTTACCCTAGTTTTTACAATACACATTTTTAATCTAAGTCTTTCAAATACTATTGTATTGCTTCCTGTATAGTGTGGGTACCTTATAAGAGTTATTCCCCGTTTCTGCCTTGCTTTCTTTTTGACATTGCTGTCACCCCTTTCACTTACTTACATGCTACAGTCATTTCATACATTGTAGTGTTTTTACTTTATACACAGTTACCTCCTAGATTGATTAAGAATAAGAAAAATAAAAAGTTTTATATTACCTATATTTGTTTTTCTCTGACTTTCTTTCTTTATGAAGATTCAGGTTTCTAACATGTTATTTTTATTTTGTGCCTGGAGAACTTCTTTTGACATTTCTTGCAGGACATGTCAGCTTATGGTATCCAGCAGTTTCTCTACCATGTAAACAAATCATAAGTGCTAGATCTTCCTGTCTCTCCAAATGTTCAAGTGGTGATTTCCCTTGTGGCCTGAGTTCTCTGATGATTTTTTAAAAGTTATTGATTTTCATTTTGTCTAGCTTTTGTAAGGGCAGGAGGGACATCTTCCCAGTTCTTTACAATTTGGAGCTACAATTAGAGGTGCTTATGTATGTATTTTTAAATTTTTCTTGTGGATGTGTTACCAAAACAGTAAAAAGAAACAGGTGAAATTAATTTTAATAAAGTATTTTATTTAACCCAAACATCAAAAATAACATTTTAACATGTAATCTGTATAAAAATACTTAAGAGCTGTTCTACATTAAAACAATACTCTTCTAAATATCATATGGATTTTTCTACTTGTATCACATCTCACTTTGAACTATCGCATTTCACGTAATCAGTAACCCAATGTGGTTTGTGGCTATTGCATTAGGCAGCACAGGTCCAAAGAGAATATGTAGAAAGAGAAGGAAGGAGAGTTGAGGATGAACTTTTGGGGATACAGACAGTTAGGTGTTAAGCAGAGGAAGAGAGACCTAAAGACAGAAAGAAAAGTCAGAGAAAAATCGAAGAGAGCAAAAGAATAACTGAAACAAAGGGAAGAATATGTTTCAAGGAAAAATAAGTATTCAAATAGTGTCAAATGTGTCAAGGAGCTCAGGGTAGATATGGACTAGATACGGGAATTGACAAATGGAAAAGAATAGAGAATATGGAAATAGACCGGTGTGTGTGTGTGTGTGTGTGTGTGCGCGCGCGCGCGCACACGCGTATATGTATATATATGTGAAATTAGTAAGTGAAAGAGGTGTCAACATAAATTAATAGAGCAGAATGTATCATTCAATAAATGGTGATAGGACAATTGATTATCCATATAGAAAAAAATAAAATAAAATACCAACACCAAAAACAAAACATTAATTTTTTATAGATTATACACCCAATTGTGAAAAGCAAAACTTTAATTTTTTTAATAAAAAAAATTAGGGGACTATTTTTATTATCTCAGGGAAGGGAAGGGTTGTTGAAACAGAATGTATAAAGAAAGTCTATAAATCAATTAAATGATAAGCCATCCAATCCGAAAAATGGGCAAAGTTATGAAGAGGTAATTTATAAAAAAGGAAATACAGAAGTCCAATAAATACATTAAAATGTGGTCAATTGCACTAATAATCAAGGGACTGAAAATCAAAATAATGAAATGTCACTTTTAACATATCAGATAAAAATTTTATTGTTTGACAATACCTGGTATTGGCATGGTTGTAGGGAAACAGTAGTCTTCATATATGGCTGATGTGGGTGGAAAGAAATACAGTCACATTCGAATGAAATTAATTGTGAAGGATCTAGTAAAATTGTAGATGGGCACTTCCCTCTGTCGCAACATTTCCAATTCTAGGAGACATGTAAGACAACATTGCAGTATTACTTGATATTGTGAAAAACTGGAAATAAACTAAATTCCCCAACTGTTCCAAATTAATAGGGGAATGATCAATAACTCATCATCTATTCATACAGTGCAATTTAATATGGCAGTGAAAATGAAGAAATCACATCGGTATGTGTCAGTGTGATCTTAAAAACATAAGGCTGATGGAGAAAAGTGAGTTACAGAACAATCACATAATATGATACCATTTATTTAAATTTAAAACATACACAAATACAATATATTGCTTATAGATACAGATATGTTTGAAAATGTATGTATAAAGAGGGAATTGAAATGATGCACACCATATCAAATTTGGTTGCCTCTGGGGAGGAGAAAGGATAATGACTAGGGGTGGCTTTACAGAGTACTTCATCCTTATCTAGAATGATTAGTTTGTTTCATAAAATAGATGAAGCAAATGTGACTACATTTTAAAAAATGTTAGCAATTGTTAATTCTGGGTGGATATTCTATATTTTTGAGATATTTCCAAAATAACACCAATACCAATTAAAGTTTATAGGAGATAAGGAAAGAGGAGGAAAAAAAAAAAAAGGTAGTGCCTGGAGAAAGATGCAGAAATTTGGAGGAAAAATTACTTTCAAGGTGGTAAAAACTCAAATAGATTTAACTACTGGTGGGAAGGAGCCTGGGGAGACGGAGTGGTTCAAAGTACAGGTGTGAGGAGAGATGACTAAAGAGGTAAGGGCCCAAAGTGGTGACATCATCTTGACCTATTTATACTCTGATTATAGTACCAGTACCCAGCTTGTGAGGGGTGAAGCACAGCCATTTTTCCCAACTGATCTATCACGTATCTGTCACCTAAGGCAAAAAATGTATTTCTTAACTGATACAGCTATATGTTTTTTTTAAAATTTTTTTATTATTATACTTTAAGTTCTAGGGTACATGTGCACAACGTGCAGGTTTGTTACATATGTATACATGTGCCATGTTGGTGTGCTGTACCCATTAACTCGTCGTTTACATTAGGTATATCGCCTAATGCTATCCCTCCAGCCTTCCCCCTCCCCACAACAGGCCCCGGTGTGTGATGTTCCCCTTCCTGTGTCCAAGTGATCTCATTGTTCAGTTCTCACCTATGCGTGAGAACATGTGGTGTTTGGTTTTCTGTTCTTGCGATAGTTTGCTGAGAGTGATGGTTTCCAGCTGCATCCATGTCCCTACAAAGGACACGAACTCATCCTTTTTTAGGCTGCATAGTATTCCATGGTGGATATGTGCCACATTTTCTTAATCCAGTCTGTCACGGATGGACATTTGGGTTGATTCTAAGTCTTTGCTATTGTGAATAGTGCCGCAATAAACATACGTGTGTATGTGTCTTTATAGCAGCATGATTTATAATCCTTTGGGTATATCCCCAGTAATGGGATGGCTGGGTCATATGGTATTTCTAGTTCTAGATCCTTGAGGAATTGCCACACTGTCTTGTCTTCCACAGTGGTTGAACTAGTTTACAGTCCCACCAACAGTGTAAAGGTGTTCCTATTTCTCCACATCCTCTCCAGCACCTGTTGTTTCCTGATTTTTTAATGATTGCCATTCTAACTGGTGTGAGATGGTATCTCATTGTGGTTTTGATTTGCATTTCTCTGATGGTGAGTGCTGGTGAGCATTTTTTCATGTGTCTGTTGGCTGTGATACAGCTATTTGTAATAATATTTCGTATGCTGTCTCCTTTGTGTTTTATTTATTTATTTATTTTTTGAGACAGAGTCTCACTCTGTTACCAGGCTAGAGTGCAGTGGCAGGATCTCGGCTCACTACAACCTCCGCCTCCCTGGTTCAAGCGATTCTCCTGCCTTAGCTTCCCGAGTAGCTGGGACTAGAGGCGCGTGCCACCGCGCCCAGCTAATTTTTGTATTTTTAGTAGAGACGAGGTTTCACCATGTTGGCCAGGATGGTCTTCGATCTCTTGACCTCAAGATCCGCCCACCTTGGCCTCCCAAAGTGCTGGGATTACAGGTGTGAGTCACTGCACCCAGCCTCCTTTGTGTTTTATATTTGATAACTACATATCAAACAACTGTTATTCCCAATCTTGACTTGGAAAAGTAACAAAATATTCCTAACAAAGTTACACTGACATGCAAGTACAGTGTTTTCTGACATAGCTCTTGAAAAAAATATTGGCAATAAATGTATTTAAAAATAATTTTAGGCTGGGGGCAGTGGTTTAAGCCTATAATCCCAGCACTTTGGGAGGCCAAGGTGGGTGGATTGCCTGAGCCCAGGAGTTCAACACCAGCTTGGGCAACACAGGGAGAACCCATCTCTACAAAAAAAATAAAAGAATTAGCCTGGCATGGTGGTGTGCACCTGTGGTCCCAGCTAGTCAGGAGGCTGAGATGGAAGGATCGCTTGATCCTAGGAAGTCAAGGCTGCAGTGAGCTGTGATCTCACCACTGGACTCCAGCCTGGGCAACAGAGTGAGTTCCTGCCTCAAAAATTAAATTAAATTAAATTAAAAATAAATAAATAAACTAATTTTAATGATGAAGGAAATTTCAGAATTTAGTAAGTTCAGAGTTCAGTTTTTTTTTTTTTTTTAGCTTCCACATATGAGTGGGAGCATGTGATATTTGTCTTTTTGACTCTACTTCTCTTTTCTCATCCAGGCTCCATGGAGGGGAAAGAAAAGGGAAAAGGTAGACAAGAAAGATTGGTAACTTGGTCTTGACCCTGCTACTCACGAGCCTTAATGTGTCTTCTTTTCTTTTCCTCACCTGCTAAAACCTCTGCAGCCCTACTTCTGCAAGCCTTCACTCTTCAGGAATTACTAGGAAGTTCTACTCATACTGGGAGCCAAATGGGATATCAGGGAGATGGGTAGGAGAATCAGCAGTACTACTAGGGATATAGCACTGGAAGATAGGTTCTTAGCGTCTCAGTGTTAGCCCTCTTTTGTTAATTTCTCATAAAAGCACATTGTTTTATTAGTGGTCTTTATAACAGTATTGGAAAATTTCAGCACCAACATAGGTCAAACAATTTTATGTAGTCCAACGTAAGTACCTAATTACCATTTACGACATTTTCTTTTTTTAAATGGAAAACTGTTTTGGAATGTAATTTTCTTATAAATGGTAGTTTGGGGCTACATTTAATTCGTGAAAGTTAGTAAGAAAGTAGAAGAAGAATAAAATTTTGAGTTGACAAATCCCGTATGTGAATCCTTTGAGATGTTTATTAAACTAAGGTGTTATATTGTGGTTAGATTTCAGGAGGTAAAAAGTGGTAGAAATTACTTTATTTCGTTTTTCTTTTTTTCTTTTTTTCTTTTTGAAACGGAGTCTCACTCTGTCTCCCAGGCTGGAGTGCAGTGGCCGGATCTCAGCTCACTGCAAGCTCCGCCTCCCGGGTTCACACCATTCTCCTGCCTCAGCCTCCCGAGTAGCTGGGACTACAGGCGCCCGCCACATCGCCCGGCTAGTTCTTTGTCGTTTTTTTTTTTTTTTTCTACAGGAATAAAATAGTGGAATTGTTCTCTGATACCATAAGTCAGTCAACCAATCTCTCCCACCCCACACACATACATTTAATTTTTTTCTATATTCCTCGAATGTGAGGTACCTTTAATTTCTTAAAAAATCTCAGTAAGTGTGCTGTTGCTGAATCAGTTTTTTTACATTAAGTACTACAGGGTTTCATCTGTCATTACTTTTTATGCTAACCATTTTGTAACTTTTATCTGAATAATTAAATACTTGTAACTAAATTATGTTTGAAGATTCTTAATCTATATAGGAGAAAACTTGTTTTATTAAATTTCATTTATTAGTGTTATTCATATTAGTAAAGTGTCTACTTTTTCTCTGTGGTTGTCAGAAGCTGGAGAACACCAAGTAATTTAAGATTTATTTGATTTGAGACTTTACCATAGTCAGGATATTTAAAGATATTTAACTAGGGGCACTGTATGTATTAAAAGCTGACTTCCACTTTATAAAATTACAAAATATTAAAACATGCAGAAAAGTGTAAATTTATAAAACAATGAACACTTTTGCATTTATTGCCTAACTCAATACATTTAGAAAATCGCAATGCAATTGAAGTCCCCTCTATGAACCCCCAATCACATCCTACTCCTTTTTCTCTACATGTTGCCATTATCTTCAATTCAGTATTTATCATTCCTTTGCATTTCTTTTGATTTTCCTACTTATATAAATATCACTTGAAATATATGAAATTATTTTTGCTTTTTTGAACATTATTTATATGGCAGAAATGTATGCATTCTTCTACAAACCTGCTTTTTTATTGTTCATCATGGTATTTGTCAGGCTCATTAATGAATATAAAACTCATGCATCTATTTATAATCTCGTATAAAATCATAATTAAAAGTCTCACTCCATTTTTAATGTTTGACTGCTGACAGCTTTGAAGTCTTATCTCTCCCTGTTCTCCCTCTGTCCCACATCTGAGCAAGATAAGAAAGCCATGATGCAGTGTTCTTTACCACCAGTGTAAAGTTCAAACCACAGGTGAGAATCCTCACCCTAGCCCCACCCCCAACCACCATAAAAACCCAAGCCAGTGTTCTCTCCTTGCTTTATAAAGCCATGTTTGGATGTGTCTGAGAGCCACCCCTGCTCTCTGCAGAAAACCTCATTATGTGAGTAATCAGCTTTTTTATGAATGTTGGTGTGTGTTTGTTTGGTATCATTGGTGTTGACATTCAAACCAAATTTTGAACTGGTGTCCATCCTGTCTTTGTGGAGTATTCAAAAAATTATTTCAGTGTTCTTTTGTTAATGGATATTAGGTTGTTTCCTTTTTTTTATAGTTGAAAACAATGGTTCTATGGATACTTTTTTGTTTTTTCTTATTGATTTGTAGAAGTTACATTTATATTCTGGATATGGATTCCTTGTTAGTGTTGCAAATATCTGCTCTCAGTCCGTAGTTAGTCTTTTTACCTTAACGGTTTCTTTTGTAGTACAGAGGTGATGAATTTTGATATAAATTTTGATCAAATCTACCAGTCTTTTTATTTATGATTGATCTTTGTATCTTTAAGAAATATTTCCCTGATTTGGAGGTTATAAAAATGCTCTTCTAAATGTTCTAAAACCTTTAAAGTTGATTTTTCCCATTTAGGACTTTGATCTATTTATTTTTTGTTGTATAAGTTACTTCTTTTCTTGTAATGTCTTTGTCTGGTTTTTGTATCAGGACCATACTGGCCTCATAGAATGAGTTAGGAAGTATTTGCTATTCTTTAATTTTCTGGAAAAGTTTGTGTAGTACTGGTATTATTTCTTTTTAAAATGTTGGTAGAATTTGCTAGCGAAGTCATCTGACTCTTTAAAATTTCCTTGTGGGAAGGTTATACAGATGCTCCTTGATTTACAATGGGATTAAATCCCGATAAACCTGTTTAAGTTGAAAATACTGTAAGTTGAAAATGCATTTAATACACTTATCCTAGCAAACATTGTAGCTTAGCTTAGCCTACCTTAAACATGCTCAGAACACTTAATATCAGCCTACAGTTGGGCAAAATCATCTAACACGGAGCTTCTTTTATAATAAAATGTTGAATAGCTCATATAACTTATTGAATACTGTGCTTAAAGTGAAAAGCAGAATGGCTGTATTGGTGCTCAAAGTTTATTTTTTATGGAATGTATATTGCTTTTGCGCCATTGTAAAGTTGAAAGAGCATAAGTTGAACCATCATAAGTTGGGGATTGTCTGTACTAATTTAGTTTATTTGTTTCTTTGTTATTAATGTGTCTTTTTGTTTTTCCTGCATTGTTTCCAGAGTTTTTTAAAAAATCTCTTAATCAGATTGATTGTGATGAGCCTTGTAGTTTCCTTCATGTTTCTTTTGCACCAAATATGTTGATATTTTTTGATTTGGGGGTTAAAATTATCACTAAAATAATGGCAAAACCCACAATTAATAGTAACATATGAAGAAACAGTGGCTAAGAATTTTAGCTGCCTTCCTCTCCCGAGAATCATCTCCTTACCTCAGGGGATCTGCCGGGTGAAAAGTATTAATACTCCTCTCATCTTCTTTGGGGACTTTAATTACCTGTGTATTAAGTTGCTTGCCATTGTTCAACAGTCCACTGATATTCTTCATACTTCAAAAAAATTCTTTTCTGTTGGTTTCATTTTGGATGATTCTTATTTCCATTGTTTTCAAATTCTTTAATCTTTCCTTTTCCATAGTTTAATATGTCATTTATCCAATTTGGCGTATTTTTAAGCTCAGATATTATTATTTACATCTCTAAAATTTTAATTTGGGCGTCTTTGTTATAGTTTTCCATGCCTCTACTTAACTTTGTAAATGAATAGATTATGTCATAACTTTTTAAATGTCCGTGTCTGGTAACTCTAACATCTGCATCAATTCTTGGTTGGTTTCAATTTATTGATTTTTTTAAAAAAATAATTTCAAGCTTCTTTGCATTGCTGGTGATGTTTGTTTACATTCAAGCCTTGTGGATTTTACCTTGTTGGATGCTAGATATTTTTATATAACTAAAAATTTCTTGAGCTTTATTCTGGAATATGATGAAACGACATGGAAACAGTTTGATCCTTTTATGTCTTGCTTTTAAGATTGATTAGGTGGAACCAGGGTGGTGCTCAGTCTATGGAAAATTATTCCTTGCTGGCTGTTGGTAACAGGTGCTGTTCCTGTCCCAGTGTAAGTGATGAAAAGTGTTCTTTCTAGTGATTTCAAATGGTTCTCTCCCCTGCCTTGGGTAGTTTCCTCTATATACACTAATGTATACTCTGTTGAATACTCAATGGACCCTTTACAAATCTCAGGAGTTCTTTTTCTGCACTGTTTCCCCATTCTGCTAACTATTACCTGCAGATTTTAGCTGCCTTCTCACTGGACTCTGGGTGTCGTCTTCTTACCTCAGGGGATCTGCCAGGTTCTGTCTCAGTTATTACCCTTGCCTGTGGCATAATCTGAAAATTCTCTCAGGGAAGTATGCTGGGGCATTTATAGGGTCACCTTGTTTCTTTACCATTTCTCAAGGATTATTGGCCCTCACTCCCTGATATCTATTGTTCTGAAAACAATTTACTTTTTAATTTTTCAACTAGTTGGGTAAATGGTCCCTGTCATTCCATCTTGCCCAGAAGTACAAGTTCAGCTGAGAGTTTAGAAAGTGTTAAGATTCTCATAAGTTTTTTTATGTAGGGAATCTTATCAACTCTAAATATTAATAGTTTCCTTTATTCATTTCTAATCCTTACTCTCTTCTGCCTTCTCCTTTTCCTCCTTCCTCCTACTTCCTCCCGCACCTCTGGATAGGGCCTTCAGTATAATGAATGAAAGGGATGATAGCAGTGATTCCTGACTCCCATTATTAAAGGGGGAACACATTTCTAATGTCATTATTTGTTTTTTACAATGAAGACTTTGTGCTCTTCTTTCACATCAGTTTACAAGTGCTGTTTGACAAGAATTTCCTGTAAGCCCTTAAGATATTGAGTAACAGTTTAGTGCTTAAAAACTGTCAAGCAACATTTATCGTATGCCATCTTTCAAAGTACTTACCTGTATTAATGCATGAGAGGCCCAAAACAAACATAAGAGGTAGGTACTGTTATTATCCCCACTTTACATATGAGAGACAATGAGGTTAAATACATTTCCTAAGGTTGCACATAATAAATGGTGAGGCTGAGATTCGAGTCTAAGAAACCTGGCACTTAGAGCCCAGGCTTCTTCTGCACTGTACTTCTCTGCTCGTAACTAATATGGGAGTATTAAATGCAATTGTCAGTCGGTTCATTTAAATGACCACAAAGACATTTCTAGCACTTAGTGTTCACATTTCAATTATTTATGCTAGCTAAGTAACCATTATCAACAAAAGTTACAAACAGTAGATATTTCACTATAGGAAAAGATGGGATTAAAATTGTAGCCCTCTTAGCAGGTTGGTTTTGAGGAATTTAATTTACTAGATTAAAGTTACGTGATTCCTGCTATCCCGTGAGTTTTGTTGGCTGCAGGCCAGGGATTGGCTGTTTACTACTTTCTGCTGTCTCAGTGCTGTAATACCCCGGCCTAATGACTCTAATTAACTCCATATATTTGTTCCAGAAAGATGCAAAGGTTCTGTATAGTTAAGAATCAATAAAATACAAACTGTTGCCTAGGAAACCCCATTTACTCTTAGTGTCGGTAATTCTGGAGAAGTTTAAGAAACAGGCCCAAACCATTCAATAGCCATTTGTGAAGCTGATATTTAAAGAAATGTAGATGCTGCATTAGAATCTTTAGGCATCTATACCAAGAATGCAGTGATTCCATCACAAAAATTTCTCTTCTTTCCTATTGGCAGATTATAGAAATAAAGTATTTCTGATTTAACTAACTCAGGTACCAGGGAATATTTGGGCAAATTAATACATCTCTTGTTTTGTTTTTAAAAATTTTTTCATAAAATCCAGATCCTGCACAATAATGCATCTCTTAATTTATTAGTAGCTGCTTTTTAAAAATAATTTATGAACATAACTTTCTGCTTTACTAATAAAGAGCTGAAGCAGACTTAGGACTGATGAGAAGAATGTAAACTAAAAATCACGTCTATGAAAATAGGAATTTCTTCCTAAGATCTGGGTGATGTTTTTCAGTGGCATACACTGACCTCATGGTCAGGATACAAAACTGACACAGACGATAAAGCTGACAAAGTGGAGGAAATTGGCTTGCAGACACTTGGAGAAATCACTTCAGAGTAAAACCACTTTCAAATTTTTTTTTTTCTGACTATGGAATAGTGTTTAGCATGTTTCAGCAAAAGTCTGCACAACAATACACTAGATATACATTTTAAAAGACAAATAGTATCACAGAGCAACACTCAGGGAGAGATCTATTTCTATGGAGTATAGGTGGCTTAAGAACCTAATGTGGATATTTTAAAACTTAAAAAAATCAAATCTCTTCCACTTTGGAGATTGTTTATGTGAAGATTTCATATGGCCATTCCTCTGCCAGAGCTCTCTTGGAGAGTAGAGTGTTTCTTAATTTTATTCCAGTCAGATTCACTGCTATTCGAACATTTATCCCAAATATTGATACTCTCAATACTTAAATTTATCTCAATCTATCAAGTCTCACTGCTTCTCCTTTTCTTTTTATTTTCCACATATTTAAAGTTACTAGTGTGTCCACATTAGCAGAATTCCCTGTATCCAGGAAGATGTGTCCTCTGTGTACTAAAAAGCAATATTCTCCTGTCCTATGTGTACAGAAATGGATCCAGGCAGAAACCTTTGAGTAATCAACTGCATGAGCAGCTTCAGATCCATGACAAATCCTTCCCTTCCTGTTCCATACCTGCTCTTTTGTTCTAAGAGAAAACTGTTTTATAAGAAAATGTGTATGCTGCTTTCTCTATTATTACATAAAATTCAGGCTTCCTCCATTTCTGCCAGAAAAAAATATGTTCTTTAAACTTGCATTTTTTTTCTATAATCTTAATAAAATTCTAGAACTTAGCCTTAAAAATTCAAGGCTCATAATTGACAAAATGAGTCTTCATGCCTATAGCTGCAAAGGGATACATGTCATCTTGTATTATAAAACCAATTCAAAGAATCTTATTTGATATAAAAATCAATATGTCTGCAAATATTTTTATCTGGTTTTCTTTTGCTACATGGAGATTTGTGTGAATATACAGAACTGTTACCAACCTGTAGCCTTCTTGGTTAATAGAAATCTGTCCTTCAAATTTTTCATGTCAACAAATGGAGTCCTGTAAGACAGTGGTTCTCAAAATGTGGTCCAGGGAGCCCTGGGTGTCCATGTGACCCTTTCAAGGCCTTTTCAAGATTGAAACTATTTTCAGTCATGCTAATATATTTGCTTTCTAAATTTCATTATCTTGCAGTGATACAGTGGATTTAAAAAAGAGACTGTATGATGTGAGATATAACAGATTGGGTGAGGAATCAGATATGAGAATTCAGTTGTCAGCTATTAAGTCAGACATTAAAGAGATTTACAGAATTGTAAATCAGTGCCACTCTTCCCACTATTTGTTTTATTTTGGAAAACACAATTATTCTTCACAAGTTATTTATATTAACATGTAATAAGTTTTGTTGTTATTTAAAATAAGTGAATAAATATTTAAATTTCTAATACACTAAATATGGATAGATAGAACCCACATAAACCAAAGCCTTTTGGGTCCCTCAAAAATTTTTTTTGAGTATAAAAGGCTCTGGAAAACAAAAAGTTTAAGAACCACTGCTCAAGATTCCACAGACTTTAGAAACTGTTGCCATGTCCTCTGAAAAAAGCTTCAGAAGAAAACCTATAGTTCTCATTGGTTGTCTTGATTGATGATTTGTTACCCTAGTAATAATGTTGTAATGAACTTAGATGTATTCTCAAACAGTGCAGATACTTCTGGTGTTTTCTTCTCTACCTCATTCATGGAGGAGCAAATAAAAACTTACAAGCCTGTTAGTTTTGTAATATATTTGAAGAGTCTTTGTTTATTTAGTTTAATACTGTACTGTGTGCTATATTAATAGAAGAGTTTCCGGTTTGTTGGTGAGATAGTCAGTTTTTAATAGTAGGAAAAGCTTTATTTTCAACATTGTGATTTGGGGACCTTGTTGTTCGAATGCTTTGGTTTGCTCCACTTTCTCATGTCTTCTTTCTCACCTTCTATGTGTAGTATACTTGCTATAGCTTTAAGTTCCAATTGTGTATCTTCTTTATGTAAAATGATATAATCTTGAGTACTGCTGAGTTAGGTGGGCCAAGGGAGAGAAGACAATGAGCAGAGGCCCCAAAATGTTAATGGTGTTCCTATGAGATGAGGTCAGGCTATCAGAAGGTCACACAGTTGTAGACACTTTAAATATATCACTTCTCTTTATTCTTAGTGGAATTTATATTTTGAGTATGATTTGAGGTTCTTTTAACGTGCCAACAATATTAGATGCCACTTTATTAACTAATTATTTATAAGATGGAGTCTCACTCTGACACCCAGGCTGGAGTGCAGTGGAGTGGTCTTGGCTCACTGCATCCTCCCACCTCAAGTCCCTGAGTAGCTGGGACCACAAGTGCGCACCACCATGGTTGGCCAATTTTTTTTTGTTTTTTTTGTATGTTTGGTAGGAATGGGGTTTCACCATGTTGCCCAGGCTGGTCTCTAACTCCTGAGCTCAAGTGATCCACCCGCCTCAGCCTCCCAGAGTGCTGGGATTATAGGCGTAAGCCACTACACCCAGCTAGATGCCACATTATTAAACATGCTTGAAGTAATAACTTCTGGCCTTATGAAGAGTTTTTATAAGTCTCCTTTTGAGGGCTTTATTTTCTTGGAGAAGGCTTTGTTGCCAATGTTTGTTGTCAGTTGAACCCATTAACTGTTGCTTCTCCTCTCTTAGGCACAAACCAGGATGTGACTTCTCATTCTGCCCCTTTCCAGGTTCCCAAATTTTTTCTGTGGTAAGCTCGATAATAGTCCCCTAAAGATGTTCACATTTTGAACCCCAGAACTTGTTAGTATGTTAATTTACATGTTACAAGAGACTTGCAGATATGATTAAGACTTTGAAATGAGGGGATTATCCTGGATTATTAGGATGGTCCCAGTGTGATACAAGGGTCCTTATAAGATGGAGACAGGAATTAGAGTTATAAAAAGAAGATGTGAGACTGACAAGTGGTCAGAGAGGAGAGAAGACGCTATCCTGCTGACTTTGAAGATGGAGGAAGCGACTGTGATCCCAGGCATGTAAACAGTCTTTAGAAAATGGAAAGGACCAGTAAATAGCATCTCACCTAGAGCCTCCAGAATAAACGAACCTCACTAACACCTTAATTTTAAACCAGGGAAGTAAATTTTTAGACTTTTTACCTCCAGAATTATAAGATAATAAATTCATATTGTTTTAGCTACTAAGTTTGTGGTAATTTTTTTATAGCAGCAGTAAGAAACCAATACAGATTTTGGTACGTGGAAGTAGAGTGCTGCTGCACCAAGTACCTAAAAATGTGGAAGTGGCTTTGGAATTGGGTAATGGTTGAGAATGGAAAAATTTTGAGAATACACGGAAGAATTTTGAGAATGATTGAGGATGGAGAATTTTGAGACGTGTGATAGAAAAAGCCTAGATTTCTTTGAATTCTTTGAATTGTTAGTAGAAACATAGATCTTAAACATTCTAATAGTGAGGGCCCAGAAGGAAGTGAGGCACATATCAGAGAAAACCTATATTATCCTAAAGAAAATCTGTATCAGCTTGTTAAAAATATGGATATTAAAAAAGCTTCATGTGAAGGCAGATATGTAGACTTTAAAGGTTTTGCTGGTGACAGCACAGAAGGAAATGAGGAACATTTTATTGTTCCTCTCTTAGATGTGAGCCAGCATGTGACTTCTCCCTCTGCCCCTTTCCAGGTTCCCAAATTGTTTCTGTGGTAAGTTGAATAATGGCCCCCTAAAGATGTTCACATTCTAATCCCCAGAACTGAAGAAAAGAAGATCCTTACTATATAGTGGCAGAAAGCTTAGCTGAATGTGGCTTACAGTTTTGTAGTAAACAGACATTGTAGGCAATAAGCTTGGATATTTAGCTGAGATTTCCAAGCAAAGTGTTAAAAGTATGGCTAATTTCTTCTCGATGCTTGTTAAAATGTGACAAGAATGAGAGAAATTGAAGGAAGAACTATTAAGCAAAGATGAATTAGGACTTGATAGTTTGGGAAATTCTCAGCCTATCCAGACTGCAAATGATGTTAAAATTTGGAGATTGACGGTCAGGAAAGCTTGGAGAGAAATTCACTCACTATGGAGAGAAATTCATTCACTATGGAGAGAAAACCAAAGCAGGCAGTGTGGTATCTTCTCTCTGATCTCTGCAGCATCTTCCTTTCTCTCTGATCTCAGTCACACACAAAGGTGTGACTGGACAGCCTTTTGCTACTGCCTTGGAAGGATCAAAAGGGTCAGAGTACTCAATCACACAGAGAGCTTTGTGAAGAGATTAGGCATGCATCTCATAAATCCTCTAAGCCAGGAATAGAGATGGGATTATCCAGGATAGATCTCTGGAGGAAGTCCTTGTCTCATGGAGTGAATACTGAGACATACACAGGAGACCCACAAGGCATTTTAGAAGGTTATAGCAGCAGAAACACTACCAGCTTGAGCTGAAAGGGACAGAGAGAGAATGGAATGAAAGAAGGCTGTTGGACTTCTAAAATTCTACAGGCAGAAGACAGGCTGATAAAAATATTTAGCAGTAGGCTGGTTGCGGTGGCACATGCCTGTAATCCCAGCACTTTGGGCGGTTGAGGCGGGCGGATCACGAGGTCAAGAGATCGAGACCATCCTGGCCAACATGATGAAACACTGTTCTACTAAAAATACAAAAATTAGCTGGGCATGGTGGCGCATGCCTGTAGTCCCAGCTACTCAGGAGGCTGAGGCAGGAGAATCGCTTGAACGCAGGAGAATTGCTTGAACCCAGGAGGCAGAGGTTGCAGTGAGCCAAGATCTCGCCACTGCACTCCAGCCTGACGACAAAGTGAGACTCTGTCTCAAAAACAAACAAACAACAAAACAAAGCAAACGAACAAAAAATTTAGCTGTAAATACATGCTACCTTTTATGAAAAAGAATGACTCTGAAGGTGGAATGAGCCTGGGTCCAGAGGGTAGACCCTTGAGCCACAGAGGATATTCTCAGGCCTTCAAGTCTAATGGAGTATGACTGGTTAGATTTTAAAATTGCTTGGGACTGGTAGCTCTTTTTTTCCCTTTCGTTTTTCTCCCTTTTTGGATGCGAATGCCTGGACTATCAAACTATGCCTGTTTCACCTTTGTATTTTGGGAACAGATAATTAGTTTTGCAGTTTAACAGGTCCACAGATGGAGATGAATTTTGCCCCAGGATCCTTTATATCTAGAGCCTCACCCATATACCTAAATGAGATGACCTATATGATGAGATTTGAGACTTTTGAGCTGATGAGACTTACATGAGATTTTGGACTTGATCCTGTAATGGGTTGAGACTTTTCAGATCTTGGTATGAAATGAATGTATTTTCTGTGTGGATCCGATGTGAATGTTTTGTTTTGTTTTGTTTTGGAGACAGGGTCTCACTCTGTCACCCAGGCTGGAGTGCAGTGGCATGATCATGGCTCACTGCAGCCTCTATCTCCCAAGTTCAGGTGATCCTCCCATCTCAGCCTCCCAAGTAGCTGGGACTACAGGTGCATACCACCACGCCCAGGTAATTTTTGTACTTTTTGTAGAGATGGGTTTTTGTCATGTTGCCCAGGCTGGTCTTGAATTCCTGAGCTCAAGTGTTCCACACACCTCGGCCTCCCAAAGTGCTGGGATTACAGGCACGAGCCACCGTGCCCGGCTTGATGTGAATCTTTGGGAGCCAGAGAGTGGACTGTCGTATGCTGAATAATGGCCCCCAAAGATGTCCACATTCTAATCCCTGAAACTTGTGAATATATGACCTTATACGATGAAAAGAGACTTTGCAGATATGATTAAGGATAGATATTAAGGTGGGGAGATTATCCTGTATTACCCAATGTAGTCACAAAGTTCCTTATAAGGGAGGCAGGAGATTTGGAGTCAGAAAGGGAAGGTACAAGGTTGGAAGCAGAGATCAGAGAGAAGATGCTGCAGTGCCTGCTTTGAAGATGGAAGATGGAGCCATGAGCCAATGAATGTAGGTAGACTGTAGAAGCTAGAAACTGCAGGGAACTGGATTTTCCCCAAAAGCCTCCAGAAGTAATGATCCATGTTGACACCTTAATTTTAGCCTAGTGAAACAGATTTTGCATTTCTGACTATATTAGTTTGTTCTCGCACTGGTATAGAGAAATGCCTGAGACTGGGTAATTTACAAAGAAAAGAGGTTTAATTGGCTCACAGTTCTGCAGGCTGTACAGGAAACATAGCAGCTTCTGCTTCTGGGGAGGCCTCAGAAAACTTACAATCATGGCAGAAGGCATGCCTTACATGGCCGGAGCAGGTGGAAGGGAGAGAGGGGGAAGGTACTATACACTTTTAAAACAATCAGATCTTGTGATAACTCATTCACTCATTATCACAAGAACAGCACCAAGTAGATGGTGCTAAACCATTCATGAGAACTCCACTCTATGACCCAACCACCTCCCATCAGGCTCCACCTCCAACATTGGGGATTATAATTGAACATGAGATTTGGGTGGGAACAGAGATGCAAACCGTATCAGTGACCTTCACAACTATAAGAAATTACATTTGTATTGTTTTAAGCAACTAAGTTTGTCATAATTTGTTATAGCGGCAACAGAATGATTACAACTTCTTAAACAAATATGTATCTGTTTAAAATGTTAATTATCAAATACATCAAACCTGTAGAAAAGAATCAGAAAATAACAGTCAGGGATTCACTATCCAGATTAAAATAAAGTTAACATTTTACCACACTTCATTTCAATATCTTGTTAAAAAGAAATAAAGTGTACAAATACAACTTCAGCTCACTCTCATCCGATTTCCCTTGTTTCCTCTGTAAAAGTAACCATTATTCTGAGATTGGTATGTATCCTTTTGGGTCACTTTTTTGGACATATGCCCCTAAAATACATACAGTATTGTTTTCTACATTCTAAAATATTGTATAAATGCTATTATACTGTACCTATTATTTAACTCCTTACTTATTCATCAACATGTCTTTAGATTTATTGAGTTCATTTTTAACTGCTATATAATATTGTTGCAGAATTTTGCTCCTTAGTTCCACTAGAACTGGGTTCTTGTCACAAGACCAGGATTAGGAACATGGATACATTGAAGGGTGAGGGGAATGGAATGTATTGGGTGAAAAGGAAAAAAAAAATCAGCAAGGGGCTCCTGCCAACAGTAGGCTCCCATCTCACAGATTGAATGCCAGGCCACCGCACAGGAACTGAAGATGAAGAGGCCAGGCTCCTCCCCACTGCAAAGCGTGAACTTCCCATGGCTCCACCCCATTCTCCTAGTGGTTAAACTAGTCGGAGATTCTCTGAGTGACCCTCCCCCTTATCTCTTTCTCCTGCATTTATCAGTATTACATTTTGTGGTGTTTATCTTTCCATTCTTAATATGTCATATACCAAATATGGACATTTACTTGTTGCCAGTTTTTTTAATATTACAATGCTGAAATGAGCATTCTTGTACAAATTTCCTGTGTACGTGTGCAAGATTTTCTCTAGAATAGGTATCTAGAAGAGGAATTATTGTATAGTAAGTTATGTACGTCTTCAGTTAGCTAGATGTTGAAAAATTGTGGCTGTGACCCTTTATTTCAATTTGTCTCCCTATATTTTCAGCACTTTTTATTGTTGGACTTTTAAATTTTTGTCAGTATTATGGGTGTGAAATGGTATCTAACTTTAATGTCTCAGATAAACTAGGGGGATTTGACATCTTTTCATATATTGACTGGCCATTCTTTTTTCCTATTCTATGATTTGCCACTTTACATCCTCTTCCTATTGTTGTGTTGGGTCTTTTTAATATACCTGCAAGACTTGTTGTTACATATTTATATACAATGGATATTTATGTTGATTTTACAGTTTATAATATTCTCTAGTGTGCGGCCTGTCTTTTCCATCTGCTTATTGTGTATTTTAACCAAGACCACCCTCAGGCTTGATGATTTGCTAGAAGGATTCACAGAACTTACAAAAGCTGTTATACTCACAGTTACAATTTATTATGTGACGGTGCATGTAAAGTGTTGTCAGCCAGGGAAGCATACCTGAACCTTGGTGTCCCGGGCTTTTAAAATTGGGAATCAGTCACGCAAGAATGCAGCACTTGCATGACTAACCTTAGTTACTCAGACTACAGCCTCCCCCTCACCCATCAAGCACAAAAACAGGCACTTACCACGAATCACAGCATTTGCACAAACTATCTGATCATAATGGTACAGTATGGCCCAAGGCCTCAGGCATATGAAAACAATGTCAGGCAGAATATGCCAGTGGCTGAGAACTCATCTCCCAAGAATTGGGCAAGGGCCAGCCACTCCTGGAGATAGAACTTTCCTGAGAATTTGCAGGGTTTGGGGTTTTTGAGTTAACCCTTTCCTGCACAGGAGGCATGTATTTTAATAGTCACATTTATCTTCCTTTTCCTTCATGTTGTACTTTTTCTGTTTTTTATTTCTTTTTTTTTTCTCTTTTTTTTTTTCCTTGCTTCCAGTGGGATTAAGATCTTTTCTGTTTTTTTTTTTTTTTTTCATCTCGTTTAAGGAATTCTTCCTTACCTTGATGTCATAAAGACATTCCACTATAAATTCTCATGTAAAACTTTTATAGTTTCCTTTTCACAATTTAGCTCTGTGGTCCACTTGGAATTTCTTTTGGTAGAAAAGAAATTCTATTAGAAGAATGTAGGGATGTAAGGATCTTACTTAATTTCTTTCTGAATGATTAATGAGTGGTTCCAGGACTGTTAATTATTCTGTTCTTTCTCCACAGATTTATAATGTTATCTCAGTCATATACCAGTTTCCTATATACATGTGTGTCTGCTTCTAGGCCTTCTATTCTGTTCCATTGGTTCATTTGTCTATTTCTGTAGCTTTATAATGCATCTTAATATTTGGTAGGGAAAGGCCTCTTTCTCATTCCTCTCCCTCAAAAATATGTTCTTTTCATATGAGTTTAAGGTCGGTTTACTTTAAATCTTAAGGTCTGTAAGAAACATTGAGATTTGATTAGAGCTGCATTTTATTTATAGATTAGAGACAGAACTGGCATCTTTACAAAAATGAAGGTGGTTCATCTCTCCCTTTATATAGGTATTTTTAATTATTTTGAGAAAAGTTTTATAAGTTTTTTTATAAGTATCTAATTCATAGTTTGCTGGATATATTTTTGTGTGCCTATTGCTCTCATGAATATTTTAAAATTACATTTTGTTATTGGTTGTGTCAGGTGTATAGAAATGCTTGATTCTGGTGTATTGTTGTTAAATCCATCCACCTTGCTGACCTCTCTCTCTATGTCCAATTATTTGTTTATATCTTTTGCTAGGGTTTTATATAAATATTATATAAAACATACTTGAAAGTACATGAACCATAACTATAGAGCTAAATGAAATGTCACAAAGTGTTTTTGGTTTATTTATGTAATTTGTGAATAACTTTTTTTCCCTTTTACTCCTTATACCTCCAGAATTTGATGTCTTTCTATGTAAAATAAAATAGGTTTTCTATTCTGAAACAATTTCTTTTCTTTTCTTTTTTTTTTTTTGAGACAGAGTCTTGCTCTGTCGCCCAGGCTGTAGTGCAGTGGCGCAATCTTGGCTCACTGCAACCTCTCTGCCTCCCAGGTTCAAGCAATTTCCCTGCCTAGCTGGGACTGCAGGCGCGCAACACCACGTCTGGTTAATTTTTTGTATTTTTAGTAGAGATGGGGTTTTGCCATGTTGGCCAGGCTGGTCTCAAACTCCTGGCCTCAAGTGATCCGCCCACCTTGATCTCCCAATGTGCTGGGGTTACAGAAGTGAGGCACTGCGCCTGGTCTGAAACAATTTTAATTAAGCACCTAAGGGGGCTCATGCTCTAGTGAGCTGTGTTGGATGTGTCAATGCTTTTGAACTTATCAAAAAAAGGAAATTACCACTATTTGGAAATTCCAACAGAACTTAACAAAAAGGCCTACAGAGTGGTGATTTCAGTTAGTTGACCACAGTCCAGGATTTGATTCTGAGCATTTGTGAAATGTTGAAAAAAGACTTGGTGGTAAACAACTACAAATTAATTTACTGAGACTAATGTAGATACAGGTACAGAGAGAAAAACACACACATCTATACTAATGTATTATTTTCACCGATCAGTACACTCAGGCCTTGTATCCAGGGCATGTCAGTTTCAGTACTGAGGTACATGGGAAGTCAAACTAAGAAAACAAAATGTTGGCTGGGCGCAGTGGTTCACACCTTTAATACCACCTTTTTGGGAGGCTGAGGCACGCACATCACCTGAGGTCAGGAGTTTGAGACCAGCCTGGCCAACATGGTGAAACCCAGTCCCTACTAAAAATACAAAAAATTAGCCAGGCATGGTGGCAGGTGCCTGTAATCCCAGCTACTCAGGAGGCTGAGGTAGGAGAGTTGCTTGAACTGGGGAGGTGGAGGTTGCAGTGAGCTGAGATGGTGCCATTGCACTCTAGCTTGGGCGGCAAGAGTGACACTCCATCTTAAAAACAAACAAAAAAAAGAGAAAGCAAAATTCTGTTTACTGTGACCTAGCACTAAAGCAAAGGAAAGTAAGGAATCTTGTAAACATGGAATCCTTTGTATTAAGGAATATGTTCAGTTACTCTGCCTTCTCTTTGTCACACCCCAAGCAGTTTGAGAGGCAGCAAGATGCAGTGGAAAAGTACTGGGTTTGATAACTGAATGACAGGGATTTGAATCCTAGCTGTTTGTGGATGGACCTTAGCACTTAACTTCTCAGAGTTTCTGTTTTCTCACTGGTGAAATAGAAATCATGACATTGGTAATTTAAAAGAAATACAGCGTCTCAAAGTAATTATTATAGAGTAAATCCAGCAGAATCACAGGCTTGCATTTGCTTATCCAGGCCTGTGAGTAAAGAAGGAAGTGCCAGTAGATGATTATTTCTAATTTGCTGGAATAAATCATAGTACCAATCTGCTTCCAAGTACAAGTAGTCCCCGCTTATCCTTCAGGGATACATTCTGAGACCTTCAGTTGATGCCTGAAACTGTTGACAGTACTGAACCCTATACACACACTGTTTTTTTCCTATACATAATGTACCTGTAAATTAGGCACAGTTAACAACAATAACTAATAATGAAATAGAAAGTTTATAACAATAGACTGTAATAACAGTTAAGTGAATGTGGTCTCTTTCTCTCTTTTCTCTCAAAATATCTTATTGCACCATACTCATCTTCTTGTGATGATGAGAGATGATAACCCAGCCAGCTACTAGATGACTCATAGACGGGGAGCATCTATAGCACAGATACGCTAGACAAAGGGAGGTTTCACGACCCAGGTGGTACAGTCAGAGATTTCATCATGCTATTCAGGACAGTGTGCAATGTAAAATGTATGAATTGTTTATTTCTGGAATTTTCCATTTAATATTTTTGGACTGTAGTTTACTGCAGGTAACTGAAACTGCAGAAAGTGTAACCACAGGTAAGGGGGTACTGCTGTATAGAGATGGCAACTACAACTTTACCACCAGATGTATTAGTTTCCTATTACTGCTGTAGTAAATTATGACAAACATAGTAGTTTAAACCACACACTTTTAATGTTACAATTCTGGAGGTTAGTGGTCCTAAAATCAAGGTGTTGGCAGGGCTACCCTTCCCCTAGAGACCCCTAGAAAAGAATCTGTCTTCTTGCTTTTTCCAGTTTCTAAAGGCCACCTACCTTCCCTGGCTCCTGCTCCCTTTCTCCATCTTCAGATCTAACAGCAAAGCGTCTTCAGCTCTCTGACTCTGACCTGCTCCTGTTGCCATCTCTCCTCTGACTCTGATCCTCCTGCCTCCTTATAAGGATCCCAGTAATTACACTGGGTTCACCAGGATAATCCAGGATAATCTCTTCATCTCAGAATCTTAACTCAGTCACATCTGCAAAGCCCATTTGCCATGTAAGGTAACATCTTAACAAGGATTGGGATTTGAACATTTTGGGAGGACCATTATTCTGCCTACCACACCAGGTTAATAAATTACCAAGTAAAATACCTAATTAGAATTACACATTTCTTTTGTAGGTTATTTTCACTGAAACAGGCATTAATTTATAAAGTTGTAGGAGTCTTATAAAATGGCTTTATTTAGACAATACTTCAAAGGAAAGATTTGTATTAACAGAGAATAGAACTAGTTGGTAACAGTTACAAATATTCTCAAATCACCATATTGCAAAGGGGAACAAGATTTACATTCTTGTTAAAGTTCTCAATTTTGTCTCAAGCCTGTAATCCCAGCACTTTGGGAGGCCGAGACGGGCGGATCACGAGGTCAGGAGATCGAGACTATCCTGGCTAACACGGTGAAACCCTGTCTCTACTAAAAAAAATACAAAAAACTAGCCGGGCGAGGTGGCGGGCGCCTGTATTCCCAGCTACTCGGGAGGCTGAGGCAGGAGAATGGCGTCAACCCGGGAGGCGGAGCTTGCAGTGAGCTGAGATCCCGCCGCTGCACTCCAGCCCCGGCGACAGAGCGAGACTCCGTCTCAAAAAAAAAAAAAAAAGTTCTCAATTTAACACCTTTTAAAATTCAGATTATTTGAAATTATTGTGCAGCAAAATGGTTTCCACTCCTCCACGGCAGCAGGGGAGCGGGCGCAGAGCCTTCATATGTTTCTGAGTTTCCTTTTTTTAATTCTGAAGATTTGCATTTGTAAAGCTAGGCTCTGGAATTTCTTAGCTAGTTTTAAATAAAAAGCGTGTCTGGGGCCTAGTTATGCTGGCAGAAATGGAGAAAAAGCTGAAAGGATTTTATTACCAATGAAATTCTTTATTTTGTGCCTTGTAAAGTAGTTGTGAAGATTTAATGTGACCACTTACAAGCCCCGACTACTGCTTGATGAATGAGAGCAGTTTGAGTCTCTTACCTTCTTTTCTGTACTTTCCACCCTTTTGTATCTTCCTGCTGAGCTCAGATAATTTTGTCTTACCTGTCTTTAAATTGAAATTCTCTACTTAATCTGCTGATTAAAGCTATCCTTTGAGTTTTTAATTTTGAGCACTGTATTTTTTTTTCTAAATGTTTGATTAGGTTCAATTATGGTCTGCCATTTGTTATGGTTTCCTGTTGCTTGGTAAGATCTTCAAGTTTATTATTTATCTCTTTATGCTTAGTAAACAGTTGTCTTATAGTTTGTGTTTGATAATCCTATTGTTTAAAGTCTTTTTGTGAGCATTTCTGTTGTCAGCTGATCCTGCTGATTTGCTTCTTTATCTAATTCAAGGCTCAAGGTTCCCAGGGCAAGTCATGTGATCCAAATCTGAGCTGCAAAACTGGCCTGCTTCCCATTCACCCAGGGGGTAGCCCTTTGAGGTCCCAGCTTATTGTTGGGAGTGTCTCCTCTTAGTTTTCCCATGTAGTGTAGGTCTGGGTTTTAATTTCTTATCACTTTTGCCTTTCAAAGCAGGCAAAATGAAAGTTGAAATTTTTGGGATATACAAATGCCCTTGGGGCAGAAATTGCTTCGCTGCTCTATTTACTTCTCGAGGTTCCTCATTTCCCAGGAATGTTGCCCTAGTGTTTCCATACTGCCATTTTATTGTTTTTAAGTCGGTGTTACTACTTTTCTTTCATCAAGATTTTTTAAATTTGTTTTCAACCTGAGGATTGGTCCAAATAATGTGGCAGGCAAGCATCAGAACTAGAAACATTTGTTGTAACTCCTTGCTACATTTTTCTTTAAGATTAGATTTAGGCTCAGAACTTCATTATCTTTTGGGTTTTGTTTCTTCTGTTTTATAGAGGACACATGTGATGCTCAGAAAAGTGCAAATACTTGCTCAAGGTCACATAGCAAGTAAGTGGTAATGTTGAGCTTTGAACCTAGCTCTGTCCAACCCTGAAACCTACACTGTGTCAGTTTTTGTTCCTTCGTTCTGGGACTTCTTTCTTTTAGGAAGCAAGTAAATGACTCGTGATTTTCTTCGTTGAGTTTTATCTCTCAAGGTCAAGACCATCTCCCTGTCTCTTGGAAGCACACATAGTTCTATGCTTTTTTCACAAGGTCCTTATCCTGTTTCTAAGACATCTTGATAAATAAGTATCCCTTTCTGCCACCCACCCTGTACCTTTCAGAACTGAATTCAGGGACATTCAGTATCCAACTGTAACCATAAAGTTTCATTTCCTTTTCAACTACAGTATTTTCCTCAAAAGACCTAGGCGAATTCCCTGCTGAATTTGGAAAGAGCTAAGGACAAAGGGACCCAGGAAGCAATCCTTTTAGGAGAAAGGAGGAGGGAGAATGATACAAGTAGGGGTTAGAGAAATTACAGTTTAGTTGTATAGCGGTGGGATAGTTGAAGATTTTAGATTGGTGAATGCCCACAAGGCACCTTGTCATGGTGACAAATACAGGAGCTTTGGAGTCAGACCCACTTCAGCTGAATATCAGTTCACCTACATATTAACTCTAAAATGTTGGGCAAGTCAGTTTCCCTCCCTTGACCATCAGTTTCTTCATCTACAAACTTGGAATAATAATAGCAAACTTTCAAGGTTTCCATGTGAAATACCAATAATGTATTTCAGTGAAGTGTTTGTGTTTGGTGCATGCTTACTAAATGATTGTGGTAGTTATTATTGTTGTGCCCCTCAAACTTTTCATCTGGTGGGTGCCCTAAGACCAAGCAGGAGAGAGTTCGTTTTTCCTTTGTGTGTATGCCCAGTTTCTCCTGTCTCCTCTGTTGCATCACCTTTTTCAGTCTCCTGAAGATCTCTTACCAACTACATTCTTCCCAATCCTTGCTTTCCTCTCCTAGTTCTACACAGTCAATACCTCCTTTGTTCAGATAATCTTCCCATTTCCCTACTCAATTTAATCTCTTTCATTGCCTCTGCATTGCCCTCCAGATAAACCAGTCATCTTCATATTACTTTGTTTCTCCATGTCCCTCTCTCCCTGATTTGGGAGGCCACCCCAAAGTGAGACAAAGTGAGTCTCAGCAGGCCTTAATTTCTCAACTGATTCTCTGTCTTATTTTGTCAGCTTCTTTTCATCAAGTAGAAGTTATGTTTTTCTGTGGATTATTTTCTAAGCTGTTTGCTTATGGATAGCTTCCTTCTTTTTACGTATTTTACATTATAAAAGTAGAGACATGCTCAATTTGAAGATTTTAGAGAACAACAAAACTTTATCACGAAGGAAATAAAAGTGACCCACTGTTTTATTAACTAGAGATAAATATTATTCAGTAATTGATATATTTCTTTTCAGTATATACAGTTTTGTATCATTTGCTAGGACTGTATACCACAGTCTGGGTGGCTTAAACAACAGAAATTTATTTTTTCACAATTCTGGAGGCTAGACGTCTGAGATCAAGGTGCTGGCAGGGTTGGTTTCTTCTCAGGCCTCGCTCCTTGGTGTGTAGATGGCCATCTTCTCCTTCCTGTGTCCTCACATGGTTTTCCTTCTCTGTGTGTCTCTGTCTTTATCTCCTCTTCTTTTTATTTTTGCAATTCTCTTGTCTCAGTCTCCTGAGTAGCTGGGATTACAGGCGCCCACCACCATGCCCAGCTAATTTTTGTATTTTTAGTAGAGATGGGTTTTCACTATGTTGGCCAGTCTGGTCTCGAACTCCTGACCTCAAATGATCTGCCCACCTCAGCCTCCCAAAGTATTGGGATTACAGGCGTGAGCCACTGCACCAGGCTTATCTCTTCTTATAAAGGCACCAGGCATGTTGGATTAGAGCTCTAATGATGCCATTTTAATTTAACTACCTAACTAGATGCTAATGATGTCATTTTTAATTTAACTACCTTTTTAAAGATCTCGTCTCCAATGCAGTCATGTTCTGAGGTACTGGGGGTTGGGACTTCACCGTATGAATTTTGAGGGGACACAATTTAGCCCATAACACCTGCTTTCTTCTCTAAAAGTTATCTTTTAAGAATTCCCACTTGCCAATAACAATTCTTTGACATTAGTTCTGATGACTACATAATATCCCATCATTAAAATATACCACAATTTATTTAATCAATTTCATATTCTTGGACATTTTGGGTGTTTTCATTTTTTTCACTAATATAAATGCTTCCGGATGTTTGCATATCTGACTATTTTCTTGGGATAGATTGCTTGAAGAGTGATTATTGGGTCAAAAGGTATGACCGTTCTCTGGTTTTTAATTACATACTGCAAAATTGTTTTCCAGAAAGTTGTACTAATTTACATTCCTACCAGGAAGGAGAATAGTCAGTCAGGCATTCATATAAGCTGCTGGTGGGAATGAGAAAGGAAAAATAAACTCTCATGGTTGTTTCAATTTACATTAATTGATGGTTAACAAAATGGAATATTTCATGTATTTATTATCCATTTGCATTTCCTTTTTTGTGAACTGTTACTCATGTTCTTTGCCCATTTATGTGTGTGAGTCTATCGTTTTAGATGATAAGATTATGATTTAGAGTGAGTTCTACTCCAGAGAGGGAAATTTCAGAAAAAGTCAAATTCCAAAGAATGTTATGGATCCAGAATCCAAGGACTATTGGTCTGAGTCTCTTCTATGGAGAAGACTTGGCATGTGATGACATCTAGGTAAAGGAATGGCTGCAGGAAAGCTTGGCAGGGAAGAGTTGAACATATTCCTTATGCAGGGAAATTTGTCACAGGCACAGTACTGCCACTTACAAGAATAATCCTACTGAAGAGAGAGGCTGTGAGTGAATTAACTGAGGAAAAGCAAGCTAGATGTGTATTACATATAGGAATCTTCTAGGAAAAAAAGCACAGAGATATGATTCACATGACCATAACTCTTGCAAAGGTTTTAGAATTTGTGAGACAGTGGGGAGGTTCTGATGGGGAAACGTCTTATGTATGTGATTAATGTCAAAAAGCCCTTTGTCAGTGTTCAAGGGAGGTACCTCAGAGTACTCATGGTAAAGAGAAACCCTATGAATGCTGTGAATGTAGTGAATATAAAGAAATTTTTAATCATGATGCCAGTCTTACTTGCCATCTGAGGGCTCACACCTGAGAATTCATTGATTTGTTATGGCCATAAGAATGTGGAAAGGTCTTTAGGCAGTACATGATTCTCTTTCAACACCAGAAATTTCATAGAGTAGAAAAACTTTCCCAATGCTGGACAAATTGCAGTGGGTGATGAAGCTTTTTGAATCATGCAAAAGTTTATACTGGACAGAAACCTTTGAGTGTACTGACTGTGGGAAAGGCTTCAGGACAAACTCAGACTTTTTTTTAACATGAGAGAATTCATAGTGGAGAACAACCCTATGCTCATAATGCATGTGGAAAGACTTTCAGATCCAGCTCAGACTTTACTAAACATGAGAGAATTCACAGTGGAAAGTAACCTTATGCAATGATTAATGTGGGAAAGGGCATCTGGAGATATCAGACCTTCAAAAACATTAGAAAATTTATAGCGGAGATGGAAAGAGATCCTTTCAGTGTAACGAATATGGAAATGTTTTTAATCTAGAGCTCAAATTTTATTTGTCATCAAAGAGAATCTTTTACAATGAATGTACAAAAATCTCCAAACAGAAATCAATCCTTGTTCATCATCTGCAGATTCATAGTGGAGAGACGCTCTGTACCTGTAATGAATAAGCCTTCAATTGGAGGCTAAGTCTTATTCATCATCAGAGGATTCATAAAGGCATCACCTTCTACGTATGTAAAAAATTATGGGTATGCTTTCAGCAGGATATCAGCCTTATTTGATATCAGCAAGTCCATAGTGAGTTCGCTTAAATTCAGTGAATGTGGAAAGGCCTTCAATCTGAAGTTTAATCTTACTCAGCATCAGAAAATACAGAGTGGCAGGAATCTTATTAATGTAATGTGTGTGGGAAAGTCTTTATGAGAAAATCAGGTCTTGGTAAAAATGAAAAAAGATTCTTCGTAAAAGTTAATTAAAATAGTTACCACATAATTACACGCCTACCAGTGTGCCAAGCACTACAAGAACTTTACATAGTTTGTTTAATCATTTATTTTTTTACAATAATCATACAATGTAGAAACCTTCATTGTTGTTTACACACACATGAAGAAACCAAAGAAACAAGGTGGAAAAATTTCCCCAAGATCACATACTTGTCACTGGAAGAACCAGGATTTGAGTCCTAGAGAGTTTAATTGTTCTGGGTTTATAGTGGCAATATGTAAATCTTCAAGGATGTGTTAGTCTTTATTCATCATTAAGAAATTCCTTCAGAAATCAGGATTCACTCTTCAGTGAGTATTGGGAGCCTTCGGTCAGTTTTGGAATTAGAGACTCTACATTGAAATTCAGTAAGGACTATAAAGACTTTATCATATTTATATTATCTCTTTGAATAGGAATTACTTCCAATCTTGAAAGATTTCATTAATAACAAAATTCTATTCTCATATGCTCGCCCTAACCACTTTTTGTGGTGTAGACAACGTGGAGTGGGATGGAAAGCACAGGCTCTGGGATTGGCCAGGATAGCTTCACCATCGGTAACAAGGTAGAGTTATCCAGTTCTTAAAATGATTGAGTAGGAATGGAGAGGACAGATGTGGTGAGAGCTTCAGGAACACAACCAGGTCATTCTAGGAATTACAATCAAATAAACCAAAATAAAGTAGAATTCAGCCTATAAGGAAGTGGAGAAGCTAGGGTATGTGGCATGATTTTCTCCCCAGATGTGTTTAGCTATAAGTTGCTTGTGTATCATCCAGTATTCAGAGGAACTTGAATTTGAAATTGCTTCAGGAATATGCAGTACTCTAGAACTGAGTCAAAAATAAGTGTGACTTTCAGAAACTCAAGATATAAGAAATATTAAGACATTGATTTTCTGCCTTCTCACTTCAAGGAGGCAGTGTGCTATAGCAGAAAGTATTCAGGATCTACCTCCAGGTATAACTGGGTTTATTTGCCAGCTTAACCGCCTTCTAGCTGTGTGACTTTAGTTATATTAATAAATCTCTTTGAGTCTCACCTTGCTCATTTTTTTTTAGGTCAGGATGTAATACTGTACCAAGTTGTAGGGATTCTAGATAAAGAGTATAAAGTGTCTCGTATGGCACCTGGCATGTAGTACATACCTAATAAATACGTTATTGAAATATATTATTGTTGGTTCTGCAAGGATCTTAACACTCTATAATAGATCTCTCCCATCCCAGTTGGGGAATGAATGTGTTACACTTGTGTTGTGATAGTATTAATCACTTTAGATTATGGGGCTTCTGCTGGCTCATACGGTACCTTTGTGTGAATTGTAAAATAATACCTCTTCCTCAAAAGACTTTCTTACCATTTGCTAGAAAATTGTCATAATAAACACAGATGTCTTTGATGGTCATAATGTGAATGCTGTTCTGCAGAATCACAAGGTCCACAATTTGTACAACCTGCAGTTGGTAGGCTGAATAATGGCCCCCCAAAACTTGTCTGCACTTTAATCTCCAGAACCTGTGAATATGTTACCTGAAATGGTAAAAGGGACTTCTGCAGATGTGATCAAATTAAGGATTTTGAGATGCAGGGATAATACTGGATTGTTAGGGTGGGCCCAATGTAATCACAAGGATCCTTATAAGAGACAGGCAAGAGGGCCAGACTTACAGAGGGAGAATGTGAGGACTAAAGGAGAGGTCAGAGAGGAAAGAAGATGCTATGCTGCTGGGTTTGAATTTGGAGAAAGGAGCCATGAACAAAGAACTGCCTGGGAGGCAGAGGTTGCAGTGAGCTGAGATCATGCCACTGCACTCCAACCTGGGCAACAGAGTGAGATTCTGTCTCAAAAAAGAAAGAAAGAAGGAAAGATCCTGTGGGTAGGAGTGTGATGGATAGCCGGGTGCATTGGCTCACGTCTGTAATCACAGCACTTTGAGGCCGAGGTGGGCAGATCATTTGAGGTCAGGAGTTCGAGACCATCCTGGCCAACACTGTGAAACCCTGTCTCTACTACAAATACAAAAATTAGCTAGGCATGGTGGTGTGCTTCTGTAGTCCCAGCTACTTGGGAGGCTGAGGCAGGAGAATCGCTTGAACCTGGGAGGGGGAGGTTGCAGTGAGCTGAGATCATGCCACTACACTCCTTCCTGAGCAACAGAGTGAGACTCCGTCTCAAAAAGAAAAGAAAAAAAGGAGTGTGATGGATAGATTGGAAAAGAGAACTGGGTGCAGGGAGACCAGTTAGAAAGCTATTTATAAAACAGATACTGAAATCTGGGTTAAGGCAGTGGAAATAAAACGAGAATACAAGAATGAAATGGGAATGCAAGAAATTTGGAACTTGGTCACTGACTAGATATGGGGGACTGATGGAGAAGAAGGAATCAAGGATGATGCCCAGTTTTCTTTCTGCCTTGGATGGTTAACAATATGTAAAAACCATTCATGGAGAACTCAGAATAAGGAGCAGGTTTGTGGGGAAAGAATGACCTTTGCAGTGTGCAAGAGGAATTATTCAGTAGGTAGTCCAGAATTCATTCTGCTGCTGTGAAGCAAGTAGGGTTACAGATAGAAATCAGATAGAAATTTGGTAGTCATCAAGTATAGAAGTGGTGGTTTTAATTGAAGTATCAGTGAGATTGCCCCGGGAGAGGGTGGTGTGGAGTGAGAAAAAATCAAACAAAAAAACAAAACCCAAGGCATTTCAGAAACCTAGGCATTTTAAGGGAGGACAAAGCTTAGAATCAGCAGAAGAAGGGTAGGAGGGGGACCAGAGGAGATACTGCATTCTTGTTCTGCCCTCTTGTGGCAGGCTGAGCGTGTCCCAGAATAAATTTCTCCTTCCAGGTCTCTGACTCATAATTCCATTCCCACTCTACCTGGGAGAATGGAGCTGCCAGCTCCTCTCATGGTCATTTCTCAAATGTAAAGCTCCTCTTTGATTATTTCTACAACTGAAGAGCAATTTGGACCCCACTCCCATGTTGCAAAAGAATAAAAAGCAAACAGTGGGTCGGGGCTTCAGTTTCCACATTTATATGCGCCACCATCTTTTGATCTATTCTGTTGGCCTCATTAATTTTAGTACGTCTCAGCTCTCATCATATCCCTTAGCTCCCTTTATAATTAAAAGACATTTTAGTTTGAATTTTTAAATTATAGTAAATATACTATATATTATAGCCAGACCTATGTGTGGCTTAAAAAAGAACAAAAAATACCAGTATTAGCTTCACTTTTTTTCACCACCAGACTTGAACACTTGAAGGCTAGAATGCAAATTAGCCAACTTTGAAATCTACTTCTTTTGGTTTTTATCTAAATACCATTATTTCATGAGTTACTTATTTCAGATATTAGCTGTTGACTTCCCATTATGGTAGATGAAGATTTAACTCTCACTTTTTTCTCCATCAATTCCCTTCTCTGTTCTTTTAGTATAGTTATAACATACTTTTTGGTTAATGATGATGTTTATACTATTGTGATTGTGCAAACATTGTTCACTAAAGAGACAGGTAGTGAATTGTGTCTACGTTTCTGTTTTGAACACATTTGTATCATTTCTAGAGTTATAATTCCCTTTTATCTGTGTATTTTTATATATTTATATTTGAGGCAGAGTCTTGCCCTGTTGCCCAGGCTATAGTGCAATAGTGCAGTCTTGGCTCACTGCAACCTCTGCCTTCCGGGTTCAAGCAATTCTCCTGCCTCAGCCTCCCAGGTAGCTGGGATTACAGGCACCTACTGTACCCGGCTAATTTTTTTGTATTTTTATTAGAGACGGGGTTTCACCATGTTGGCCAGGCTGGTTTTGAACTCCTGACCTCAAGTGATCCGCTTGCCTTGGCCTCCCAAAATATCCAATCCTTATTTTTTCTGTTAGCCCTATCATGTCTATTTTTGTGTAACTGCTAAAAAACGTCAGAATATTCAGAATATTTATTTCTAGAAGTCCCCTTTGTAGAGCCTTCTCTCTTGATCCAGTCTGGGCTGTTTTCAATCCTGAAAGCTTTTGGGATTTCCACTTTATCCCTGATATTCTAAAATTTCATGATGATGTGTGGATATTTGTATATCCGTTGTCCTAGATACCTGGTAGGTAGACTCTTTCAGCTTGTATGTTTTTGTACTTGGACTCTGGAAAGTTTTATTATTTCTTGGCTACTTTGTGAGCTCCATAAGGACACATTTTTATCTATTTTATTTATTTCTGTTTTTCCAGTGCCTAGAATAGTGCCTGATACATGATAGACATTTATTTGTTGAATTAATTAATATTTACATTTAAAATAATAAAAATGAAATAATGCCTCCAGACCCATCGACCAGGACAAGAAATAGAACATTAGCAGTACTTTAGTGCCCTTTCCAATCACACCTTCCTGTCCACCTCCACTTAGAGATAATACTACCCTGATTTTTGTATTAACAGTTTCTTTGGTTTTCGTATATTTTTATCACTTGTTTATATGTTTTTAACATATTGTTTAGTTTTGAAAAAATGGAAAAGCAAACACAAATCTAGTTGTATGAGAAAAGGGTATGTTGCTCCTGTTAGATAGTCTCCCAGGAAAACAGATTCTGAGTCAAAAAACTGACTTTAGCTTCTCTGAGAACTGTAAAGCCATTTCTGGGATAATTAGTGAATGAGGTCATGAAATTTAGTGTTACTGATGAAAGTCCTGTCTGTCTAATTTAATTTTTCTACTGCAGGTGACACTTAAATTTTTCTACTGCAGGTGACACTTTCTCTCTTTTCAGCTCTATTAGGGTTATAGTTGACAAAAATTATACATATCCAAGGTGTACAACATGATATTTTGATACAAATATACATTGGGAAATGATTTCTACAGTCAAGCTAATTAACATATCCATCAACTTATAGTTACCTTTTTTGTGGGAATACTTAAGATCTACTCTCTTAATGAATTTCAAGTTGTAATACATTATTACTAGCTATATTCACCATGCTGTACATTAGATCTCCAGAACTTATGCATCTTACAACCACAAGTTTGTATCCTTTGACCATCTCTCCATTTCCCCCACACACTGGCTGACCTTGGGTAACCACCCATCCACTCTCTGTTTCTATGAGTTCAACTTTTTAAAGATTCAACATATAAGTGAGATCATGCAGTATTTGTCTTTCTGTGTTTGGCTTATATCACTTAGCATAGTGTCCTCCAGGTTCATCTGTGTTGTTGCAAATGGCAGGATTTCCTTTATCAAGGGTGAACAATATTCCATTGTGTGTGTGTGTGTGTGTGTGTGTATACACACAATTTCTTCATGCATCTGTTGCAGACACTTAGATTGTTTTCTTATCGTAACTATTGCTAAAAATGCAGCAATGAACAGGGGAGTTCAGATGCTTCTTTAAGATAGTGATTTTATCTCCTTTGGATATACACCCAGAAGTGGAATTGCTGGATCTTATGGTAGTTCAATTCTTAATTTTGCGGGGGAACCTCCATACTGTTTCTGCTAGTGACTGTACCACTTTACACTCTCACCAACAATGTATAAAGGTTCACTTTTGCCACTTTTTGCCAACTTTGCCAACACTTGTTATCATTTGACTTTTTGATAATAACTATCATAAAAAGTGTGAGATGGCATCTCATTGTGGTTTTAATGTGCATTTCCTTGAAGATTAGAAATGTTTAACACTTTCCATATACCTGTTGGGCATTTGTATGTCTTCCTTGGAAAAAAATACCTATTCAGGTCCTTTGCCCATTTTTAAATTGGGTTATTTGTGTGGTTTTTTTTAGAACTACTGAGTTAACTATATGAGTTCCTTATATATTTTGTGTATTAACCCCTTATCAGATATATGGTTTGTGTATATTTTCTCCTAATCTGTGGGTTGCCTTTTCATTTTGTTGATTGTTTCCCTTGCTGTGCAGAAACTTTGTAGTTTGATGTAGTCCCACCTTTTTATGTTTGCTTTTGTGGCCTGCCTTTTTGGTGTAATAACAAAAAAAGTCATTGTCAAGTTCAATGTAAAGGACCTTTTCCCATGTTTTCTTCTAGAAGTTGTATGTTTTAGAACTTACATTTAAATCTCTAATCCAATTTCCAATTTGAGTTGAGGGATGTGTGTGTGTGTGTGTGTGTAAGATAAGGATCCAATTTCATTTTTTTCTGCAATGGACATTCAGTTTTCCAACACCATTTGTTGAAGAAACTATCCTTTCCCTGTTATGTATTCTTGATACCTTTGTCAAAGATTAATTGACTGTATACGCATGGATTTGTTTCTGGGCTATTTTATTTATTTGTCTATGTGTCTGTTTTTATGCCAGTACTATGTTGTTTTGATTACTATAGCTTTGTAACATAATTTGAAATCAGGAAGTACGATGCCTCTGACTTTGTTCTTATTCAAGATTGCTTTTAGTTATTAATAGGGGTTTTATTGAATCTGCAGATTGCTTTAGTTAGCATGGACATTTTGACAATATTAATTCTTCCAGTCCATGAACACAGAAAACTTTTGAATTTATTTGTGTCTTTTTCAATTTCTTCTATTATTGTTTTGTAGTTTTCAGTGTACAGATCTTTTACCTCCTTGGTTAAATTTATTCCTAAGTGTTTTATTGGTTTTGATGTTATTATAAATAGGATTATTTTCTTAATATCCCTTTTGGATTATTTACTGTTATTACATAGAAATGCTATTGATTTTTCTATGCTGATAGTATATTATGTAACTTAATTCAGTTATTAGTTCTAACAGTTTGTTTTATGGAGTCCTTAGGTTTTTCTGTATATACAATCATGTCATCTGCAAACAGATATAATTTCATTTCTTCCTTTCCAATTTGGATGCATTTTATTTCCTTTTCTTGACTAATTGCTCTGGTTAGGGCTTCCAATACTATGATGAATAGGAATGGTGAGAGTAGGCATCCTTGTGTTGTTCATAATCTTAGAGGAAAAGCTTACAACTTTTCACCATTGAGTATGTTGTTAGCCATGGGCTTGTGATATACAGCCTTTACTGCTTTTGGGTACATTCCTCTTATACCTAATTTGTTGAGAGTTTTTATCATTGAAAATTTCTGAATTTTGTTTCTCTTTCTCTTTAAGATTGTAATTTTTTTCCTGTTTCCTTGAATTCAAGAATTTAATCAGGGTGTGCTGAGTATATCTTAGAATGTAAGCTCCACAAAGACAGGGATTTTTGTCTGTTTTGTTCACTGATATACCCCAAGTGCTTGGAATAGTGCTGGCTGTGTAATAAGTCCTCATTAGATGAGTTGATTAAATTAATGTATGAATACATAAATTAGTGAATGGATGGATGAACAGGCACTCAGTCTGGAATTCAGGTAGCCCTTTCTTTAGGTTAGAGAAATTTTCTTCTATCATTTAGTTAAGTATTGCCTCTCTTCCTTCTATTTCTTTTCTCCTTTAACTCCCCATCCATCTCCCATATTCACATTTTAGATTCATTGACACTATCCTCTAAATATCTTGTCTTGTATCTCATTGAATCTATTGCTTTATGGATTTTTTTGCTGAGTACCTTGATATAAATCTTGCACTTGATTTTCTAGTCAAGTAATTCAGGGCTCATCATTGACATCATTTTTCATTTTATTGTTTAATTGGAATTTGATACAGTTTGGATTTGTGTCCCCACCCAAATCTCATGTTGAATTGTGGTCCCTAATGTTGGAAGAGAGGCCTGGTGGGAGGTAATTGGTTCAAGAGGGCAGATTTCCCCTTTGCTATTCTCATGATAGTGAGTTCTCACGAGATCTGGTTATTTAAAAGTGTGTAGCACCTCCACCCTTCTCTCTCTTCCTCCTGCTCTAGCCATGTAAGATGTGCCTGCTTCCCCTTCACCTTCTGCCATGATTGTGAGTTTCCTGAGGCCTCCCCAGCCAAGCTTCCTGTACAGCCTGTGGAGACATGAACTAATTAAACCTCTTTTCTTTGTAAATTATGCAGTCTCAGGAATTTCTTTATAGCAGTGTGAGAATGGACTAATATAGAGTTTGTTTTTAAAGCTTTGAGCTCTAGAAAGTTATTGTGTGTATGTGCTGCATTTTCCTCAGGTGTTCTTATTACTTTTTAGTCAGTTTTTACATATCTTGTCTAATAGCTTTGTTTTCTTTCTCTCTGACTGCTGAAACTTTTTAATGTTTGTTTTTATTAATTAGTGATCACTTTGTGGGCCTTGATGTAGATTGGAATGTATTTGAGTCAGTACTGCTAGAATATCAACTATGTGCAGATATGAATGGTGTTACTATGCAAAAGAGGTCACATGTGAATTCTGATCTTCACACTGCTTTATTTCCAGCAAAAAGTTGCCATTTCTTTACAACACTGATTGTCCCCGGATAAAACTGTGAAAATTTCAATATTTAGGCCTAGTCGCCTTGGACACAAATTGCACTCTGAAATATTGTTCTTTCACTGAGAGCAGACAAGCACAGTATTTAAGTTTATATGCAAGGGCTCAAAAGCTAATACAAAGCTAGCTGGCAAAAAGAAAAAAGAAAGAGCAAAAATGACTGTTAGATGTAATTCTACATAATCTGTTTTTAACAAGAGCATTCTATAAGACTAAATTATAAAGTTTTTAATCAAAGAGTGTTTTCTACTCCTGATTAATTTTCACCTACTGTACCATGGTAACTCTACCCATTCAGAATTTGAATTCCTAGTTCAGGGAAAAGAGGAATCTGGGGTAGTGGCAATGCAATATCCTTGTTTAGACTTGATGTTAATTTGTATCAGTGTTTGCTGGTAATGCTAATCAAAAACAAACTCCACCTAGAAACCTGTTTGTGGTAAAACATGGATAACATGAGTAAAGAGAATTTATATGATTTCATTGATCCATTGTGTGGGAGTTGTGAGGGATTAATAAATAGCACTCATCTTCCCTGACTAGGTTCAGAAACAATTGAAATTGAAAGATGTAGAAATCAGGTAAATGGAACTCAAAACATCATCTTTATTACTGATAACACTTCAGAGAATATGGCTTTAATGTGGACTTCTTAATATTGGGCCCAGAATTAAGCAGATTTACCTAGACCACCATAAGCAATGCTAAAAAACCACAAGGCTCTGGGCCAAAAGTGGGCCACTTGATGCATGATATGTTATCTGTAAGCATGTAGACGAAGGGCAGAGAGCAAGAGCCCCAGCCAAGCTGTATTAGTCAGGGTTCTCTAGAGGGACAGAACTATATATACACATAAAAATAAAGGGGAGCTTATTAAGTATTAACTTACATGATCATAAGGTCTCACAATAGGCTATCTGCAAGCTGAGGAGCAAGAAGAGTCAATCCGAGTCCCAAAACTGAAGAACGTGTAGTTCAATGTTCAAGGGCAGGAAGCATCCAGCATGAGAGAAAGATATAGGCTGGGAGGCTAGGCCTGTCTCTCCTTCTGACGTTTTTCTGCCTGCTTTATATTTGCTGGCAGCTGATTAGATTGTGCCCACCAGATGAAGGGTATATTTGCCTTCCCCAGCCCACTGACTCAAATGTTAATCTCTTTTGGCAACACCCTCACAGACACACCCAGGATCAATACTTTGTATCCTTCAATCAAGTTGATACTCAGTATTAACCATCACACAAGCATACTTAGATGTTTCTTCCAAACATACTAGTCATATAACTCATTCCTCCTTCTGTGGACAGAAAAGCAGAAGTGTTAGTCTGTTTGAAGTTCTTCCACTTGGAAACATGAGAAGTAAAGATTAAGTGTTCCCTCTAACACAGCTCAGTGATATATTCAGTATCGCCATGTGCTTGAACTTGTCTATCTCTTCGGGACCAAAAATATCATAATTTTGCTGTGACACGAAAGGTATTAGGATATTTTAGGAAGACTGTAGTACAAATAGCTCAACTACAGAATATCATATTAATGACATATCAATAGAATATTTTAAAACCCCATCTAAATGCTACAACAAAACATGAAGAAATGCTTCTTAAAGGCAGATGTACCAAAAGGAATCTATTCACCACTCTCTACCAATGGGAACACCAAACATTGTACATTTAGAGCATGATATGTTTCTCCACTTAACACCTACTAGAACTCTGCAATGAGGCTTCAAGTGAGAAACTTCTCTATTATATCTGGATTGATGTAAGATCCACATATCAGGAAAGTGTGTGTGTGTGTGTGTGTGTGTGTGTGTGTGTGTGTGTGTATGAGAGAGTAAGATAGGAGTGGGGGAGAAGAAAGGAGAGGAGAGGAAAGAAAAGAGAGAAGGAAAATGAGATAGCAGGGAATGGGCACCACAGGTATAAAATCCTAAGTGATGTGGGTCATATGTTTGATGGAGAGATAGGGAGAGTATTGTGTGATAGTGAGGTAGTGGAGGTACGTGGCCAAAGTATGTGTGATAATGGTGTCAATGGGGACAGTGTGAGGATGGTATGAAATCATTGTGATCATGAAGACAGAGGCAATGTGAGTGACAGTGACAGAAAGAGATCAGAATGTATGTGACAGTGGTAGTTACGGTCACAGTGTATGTGAAAGACAAGAATTGTGCATGTGTGTACATATGGTTGTTCGAGAGAATGGGGAGGGAGAGGACGGGATGATGGGACACTGGGATCATTGTGTGAAAATGTGGATGGGACATGTTGAAGTAGAGGGAGGATGGAATGGGGCAAGTGTAATGTCATTATGGAAGATGGGTACATGATGGAAGTGAGAAGGTTAGTGTATGTCTGTGTGTCTGTGTGTGCTGGGGAAAATGAGAAGTGTGTCTCTGTGAGGACAGGTGGATACAGTGAGCACGGGTAATCACAGTTGATGAAAATGTGATTGGAGTGGGGAAATCATGAGGGTCTGAATAGGGTTGTTGATAAAGTATATGATGGGAAAATGCACAGAGTTTCTGAGTGTCAGTGAGGAATGGGGAATATATGTGTGTGAGAGCAGAGCTGATGTGGTTATTGGTTGTGAGTATGTATGAAATGGAGGTGGTATGAGAATGTGTGGAAGGAGATTTGGAGGATGATACAAGTTTGATAATGGAGACATGGACTGTGTGTATGATAGTGGGTGTGGCTAGTTACTGCGTAAGGGTGTAGTGTAGGGATTAATTGGGGTGTGACTATGTGAGTGATGGGGATGGTGTGTATGATAATGGGGATTGATTTAAGTTAGTTGTATTTGACAGTGGGTATCATGGGTACTGTATCTGTTCTGGTCTAAAGACATTTTATTTATGATAGTACAGGATAGGACAGAGTATGTGTGGAAATGGTAGCGATAGAGACATGTTAGTGGGCATATTAATCCATTTTCACACTGCTATAAAGAGTTATCTGAGACTGGATAATTTATTAAAAAGAAAGAGGGTTTAGGGTGCTGGGATTGCAGGCGTGAGCCACTGCTCCTGGCCTGGAAGATCTCCATTTTTATGATTTTTTAATTTTTAATTTTTTTTTTAAGAGACAGGGTATGTGCCAGGCGCGGTGGCTCATGCCTGTGATTCCAGCAGTTTGGGAGGCCGAGGCGGGCGGATCGCTTGAGCTCAGGAGTTCGAGATCGGCCTGGGCAACATGGCGAAACCCTGTCTCTACACACACACACAAAAAAAAAACCCAAAAATTAGACCGGTGTGGTGGTGGGCACCTGTGGTCCCAGTGCTTGGGAGGCTGAGGTGGGAGAATCTCTTGAACCCAGGAGACGGAGGTTGCAATGAGCCAAGATTGCGCCACTGAACTCCAGCCTGGGTGACAGAGCAACACCCTGTCTCAAAACAAAACAAAACAAAAAAAGAGATGGAGTCTTTCTCTGTGCCCAGGCTGGGGTGCAGTGGCGCTATCATAGTTCACTGCAGCCTAAACTCCTGGGGTCGGGGGATCCTCCTGCCTCAGCCTCCTGAGTAGCTGAGACTAGGAGGGTGAGCCACCGTGCTGGGCTAAGATATCCATTTTTAGACGCTTTGTCTCAGTGTATTAAAAATATCGTCCTTGGACAAGTGTGGGTTGGTGATCTAGTCTACCATGAACTAAATACAGAACTTAGCCTAAGTGTTTGGGAACTTTTACTGCAATTTTAGAGTGATTTTATTTATGCTGAATCAATAATTTAAAGAGCGAGGCTTGTATTTCGTATTATAATTTACTGTAATATCAGTTTTTCTAGAAACAAACTCTTATTTCACGAAAGTATTGATTGAAATGAATTAAAACGAACAAAAAAACAACTGGTTTTGCACAAGTAGTTTGAGATATATTGCTGTATCTTACTCAAAATTGATGTGTATGTGATTTCTTTTTCTATAATGTGGGGTGTGTGTGTTTGTGTGTGTTCTTTGGGGATCTTGTGCTCTATTCCTAAAATATTAATGTCATGTGGGATTCCAGAATTGTTTTGTTTTGTTCCAGATATTTGCCTTGCATATATAAAGATGTGACCATTCTTTGCATGCTCTTTCCCCAGAGGCACATGTAAATGGAGTTGTAATTTCCTGTTGGTAAACAGCACAAATATTTAAATTTAGAATCAGGTGGTAAGGTTGATATGTAGAAGGGTAATACATTGGATTGCCTTCAAAGTGATACCTTTCCAGTTAACTGTTAACTCACCAGTTTACTGCTTTTCTTTTCTTTCTTTTTTATGCTTCATGAATTTGTGTGTCGTCTTTGTACAGGGGCCATGTGCTAATCTCTGCACCGTTCCAATTTTAGCGTTTGTGCTGTCAAAGCAAGCACGACTTTTCTTAATCATATCAAATATTACATGGTATGTGAAAACAGTATAGGTCTGGCTTAAGGTATTTCACAGATGACAAATGGACCTCTTGTTATAGAGGAATGAAAGATATAAATTAATAAAACATGATCATGATAAGAATAAAACAAAACTAAATCTCTCCAGTGCTTGGCAGCACACTCCTGGAGAGGGTTCAGGCTGTGTGTGGCCCCCCAGCAGGTGCTCAGAGATGGCTTAATGGCCTCGGTGACAACGGGAGCCCAGACTGCATAAGATTCTGCCTCTGGAGATGCAGAACAGTAGGGGCCTCTGATGTGCTCGAACATCTGTTTTGGATCTCCATTTCTCCTCAAGAAGAGACTCCTTTTTAAAAATTATTTTTTGGAAGCTGGATTACTACACTGATTTCCAGAGTCCTCTTACACCTGCCACTTCTCAAGGGAATATTTTGGGCATAATCTTTTAATCTTTTTGGAAAGCTAACAAAACATTACCTATGCCAGGCCTTCCACCAGGAACACCCCATTCTTTCCATCATAGTGCTTTCTAAAGGACTTTATCGTTTGTTCTCTGGGTTCATTTAACTCTTGACTTACACCGATTTAGCATCTTTGCTATATTTCCTTGCTATTTTCTTATTTCATTCTTTACATGTTATGTTACATTTCTGTTTGAGTCTTTACAGTATCTTCTTTCTTAACAACTTGTCTTTCTAGAATATTCTCACAATTAATGTTTTGGTTTGTTTTGAGGTAGGTGATCAGCAGGTCTTGTTTTCTGAGCACTGGTCAGGACCCTGTCTATCTAAATGGTATGTAGCAAAGAAACTGGCCAAAGCTGGGTAGGACCAGCAATTATAATGCACTTGCATAAGACACTTCTACCAGTACCATGACATTTTACAAATGCCATGGCAATGACCTGGAAGTTATCTTATATAATTCTGGGAACTCTCTTCCCTTTTTCCATACTCCCGTTTGTGAATAACCCACCCCTTATTTAGCACATAATTAAGAATGGGTATAAATATAGGTAGCCAGCAATCCACAAGTGCTACTCTGGACCAATCTGCCTATGGGGTGGCCCTGCTCTGTCTATGGAACAGTCACTTGGCTGTACACTGTTGCTCAAATAAACTTGCTTTCTTTCATTGTCAAAAAATAAAAATACATAAAAAGAAAGAGGGTTTAGTTGACTCAGTTCTGCATGGCTTGGGAGGGCTCAGAAAACTTACAATCATGGTGGAAGGGGAAGAGGCACGTCTTGCATGGCAGCAGGTGAGAGAGAGGGAGCAAGAGTAGGGAAAACTGCCTTATAAAACCATCAGATCTCATGAGAACTCACTCACTATCAGGAGAACAGCATAAGGGAAAGCGACTCCATGATCCAATCACCTCCCACCTGGTCCCTCCCTTGACATGTGGGGATTATGAGCATTACAATTTGAGATGGGATATGGGTGGGGACACAGAGCCAAACCATATCAGCAGGATTGAAGGGTAAAGTGTGAATATGATAGTTTGGAGAACTGGGACAATATGTGGAGATCATACTTCATAAGTCATAGTCATAATCAAGAGTCAGAGAGAGTCGTGTGAATGAGTTAGTGTGTCAGACTGTGTGTGTGTGTGTGTGTGAGAGAGAGAGAGAGAGAGAGAGAGAAGTTGGGATAGGGGCATCTCATGTTTTAGGATGGGTATTTGGAATATCCTTTGGATGTGAGTAACAAAGACCTAAAAATGAGTTGCTTAAAATAATTAAGGGATATCTTTTCTTCACCTGAAACAAGCCCAGGACCTTCAGAATTTTATCAGTGTCTCAGTCCCCTTATGTATTTTTTTTGTTCCATGGTCCTTGGTGTATAGCTGTCATCTTCCAGGTGCCTTCTGGTTGAAGGATGCCTGCTGCAACTCTGGCCATCATTTTTATGTTTCAGGTAGAAAGAATGAGGAAGAGGAGAGGGCAAAAATACCTTGTCAGTGGAATTAGTAGTCTCCTTTTACAGAGCTTTCCCAAAAATCCTATCCAATGACTGCCAAATACATCCCATGGGAAAGAACTGTGACACATAGCCACCACTATCTGTAGCTGAGAGAACATGGTAAGAAAAAACAATTTCCTAGTAAGGAAAAGGGGATGTTGGTAGGATATAACCAGTAGAGAAGGAGAGGTTGAAGATTTGGGAGAGAGAGTATAATTAATAGATGAAAATCACAAAGGTGCTAGATACAGATGGGATATGACTGGCAGAGTTTGAGATGCTGGAGGATATCATGGTAAGCAAAAATAGACATATTGTCTCTGCCCTCATAAAGCTACTGTCTTGTGAGGAAGATAGACAGTAATCGCAGACACAAATATTTGTGAAGTTGTCACTCTGGTAAGTGCTATGGAGGGGAAGTACATGGTTCTGTGGATAGGTTAAAAGAGGTCTTTACCTAATCAGGGAAGTAAAAGCAGGGAGGAAGTAATGATGGAGATGAAACCAGAAGACAGATTCAGAATTCATTGGTTGAAGGATCTGTGGGTGGGATGGGGTAAAAGTGTTTCCAGAAGAGGAAACAGCATGAACAAAGGGACTTATGCTCTGTTATCTTTTAAAATGTATTTTATTTCATTTAGAATCTTTTCTATTATGTCTTCAAGTTCACTAATATTTAGTAATAAATATCTTCTAGTATTTTTTTCTTCTCAAATATAGTTTTTATATCTAGATGTATGACTTGGGCCTTAATAAATAGATCTCATGTTTTTACTTAACATGACCATTCTTTCATCTAAGTTTTTGGACACATGGAATATAGTTATGATGGCTTTTAATGTGCTTACCTGCTAATTATAACATCTATTAAATATGTAAGTTCTGGGTAAATTTGGATTGATTGATTTTTCTCCTCAAGATGGATCCTATTTTTCTGCTTCTTCGTATGCCTGTGTTTTTTGTTTGTTTGTTTGTTTAATTTGATGCCAGGCAATGGGAATTTTACCTTTTGGTAAAATTTTGTTGAAGTTTTGTCTTTTGGTGCTAGATATTTTTATATTCCTACAAAGCTACCTGAGCTTTGTTCTGAAATGCAGTTCTTTGGAAACAGTTAGATCTTTTTTAGTCTTGCTTTTATGATTTGTTAGGCAGGACCACAGCAGTTTTTTTTGCATAAAGCTAATTATCCCTGACTGATGAGGCAAGACCCATCTGAGTATCCCATGCCACATGAATTAGGAAGTTTTCCACTTTAGCTGGTGAGAACAGCATGGTCCCCAAACCTGTTCGAGCTTCTGGCACTTGTTCCCTTTAATCCTTTCAGGTGACTCTTTCCCCAGCCTCAGGCAATTTCCTTTTATGAATTCACTGATCAGTACTCTGCCTAATACTTAATGGCAATCCTTCAAAGATCTCCAGTGTTCTCCCTGTGTACCTCTCTCTTTTTGGGTACTCTGCTCTGTGAACTCTAGCTACCTTGGTCTTTCTGGTCTCTCATCTCTGTCATCCCAGAATTCAGGGAATCCCCTGGATTCTGACTACATTCTCCCTTGCTGCTCCACAAACTGGAACCTCTCAAGCAGTAAGTGCTCACTTCTTTTTTCCTCATCTCTCAGGGATTACTGTTCTTCATTGCCTAATGTTCAGTGTCTTGAAAGACCATTATTTCATATTTTCTGTCCATTCTTAAGTGTTTTTTGTCAGGTTGGAGGGCAAAATCCTGTCCCCAGCTTGCCTCTTAGGAAGTTATATGACAGAGACCTGTTAGATAATTATTTTCTTTTCTTTTACAGTTGTTTGACCTTCTCATTACTGCCAAGTATCACAAATGAGTGACAGTTATAATTTTTTTTTTATCAAATGAGAAGAGCCTGAGAATAAGAAATGTATTCAAAATCAGGGATCTGAGGAACAATTTGGGTCACAGAGGAATGTGGCCATGTATTACAAGGATAACTCCTCATTACTCTAATCACAAGAAACTTCTGAGCATAAAGACAAGTTAGAAAAGGGGATTAACCTTCTTTTAAAGGATAGATGTTTAAGGCTTGGGGTAGATATTCACAGGATTGGTTCCCAGCCAGGGGGCTTCCAAGACATACTAAGTGTTAGAGTAATTGTGCTCTAATCTCAGACATCCTACGGGAGGATGAAAGCATACATAGGACAAGCCCACACTCACACCCATAGTGTGGGTCACATGACCATAGCTTCAGACTAATTTCAGAGACTATAAATCAGCAAGAAAAGGCCATGATGGTGAGAAAATGTGTGAAGAGCATTGAAGAGCCTTTGGCCAAGCTTCAGATCTTATTAACATCAGATAATTCATTAGCAGAGATAAACTCTATGAATGTAGTTTTCATGGATGGTCTTTCTTTTTTTTTCTTTTCACATTCACTTGACTTTGTGGATGGTCTTTCAACTAGAGTTCAAATGTCATTCATTATTGTTAAATATATACTGAAGCCATAGGAATGCAGTCAGTGGAAAAAAGCCTTTAGGAACAAATCAAACCTGAGTAATCATGAGAAATTTCAACCTGGAGAGAAACTGTTGAATATAAAAAATGTGATACTCCACTCTGTTCTTATCCCATGCAGACTCCCCCAATCTGTGTAAGTGATTCCTTTGGATTCCTCCTCACACGACGTTGGTGAGGGAGTTGCATGCCCCTCTCCTTCCTCAAGAGAAAGGAAAACACTCTTTCCCAAGCCAAGGACTCACAACACTGTAAATTCTTATCTAATTCTTTCTAGCTTTCTGAGTACATATGGGCTGAAAAGGAATGGAATGAATACCAGTAGCATGACTAGTGTGCTCTCCCCATGTAAGGCCTGTAGGATTGTGCTCAGATCTCCTGGGATGTTCTCTTTAGAATGTGGAGGTACTGGGTAACTTTTTCTTTTCTTTACTTTATTGTTTTTTTTTTTAAAGGCTATATGGCTTTAACCAAAATTGTGAGGAAAGGGTGAAAGTTCAATTCAATAACCTGCTAAATTTGTATTATCTTTTCTCATTTAATATTACAATAGAAGCATGCTTCTGTCATTAAAAACATCTAAATCAGATTTTTTATCACTCCCAATTTAAAGCATAGTCTTTAAAGGTAAATTACTAAGAAAGTATAGATATATTTTAGGCTCTAAATATACATTTCTGAATTGTTTTCTAGTAAAAGGAATACTTATTTGGCTTTTCAATAGCAAAGGACATCCCTAGCATTTTTTTAAAAGGAGAAAATGATAGTGGAAAAGAAAGTCATAGATTGCATTTTTTCCTAGATCAGGAATTCATAAATAAGACTAAGAGGCAAGGCACCAAGCATTTGCAACAAGTGTGACAGATACAAGGTTAATAACCTTGATGTACAAAGAACTCTCACAGCAAAATACAAATGATTAAGAAACACTGAGAGTATCTTCCCATCATTAATAATAATAATAAATATAGTTTGAATCAATTAAACATCATTTTGTCTATCAAAAGGGCAAAGATTTTTAAAGCAAATGTTCAGCACTATTAAAGGTATGTGAGAACTCTTCTGCATTACTAGTGTTGACAAAAACCTTTCTGGAAAGCATTTTGGTATTATTGAATAACAGCCTTAAAATAGTTCATACCCCTTTGAACTAGTAATTCCATTTCTAATAATATACCATAGGGAAATAATTGGAGGTATGCACAGAGGTTTGTTGGGGGAAAATCACCACAATGATAATCTAGTGAACAAAAATAAATGGAAACAAGATTTTTGTTACTTGGTCAAGTAGGTAAGTTTATATGATGGGATATTACACGTTATCATAAAGAATTTTGCAAAGACTTTTCAATGTCATAGAAAATGTTATGCTAAGATAATTGTGATAAAACATTATATACAAAAAAGAGTCTCAGATGTAGTATATTAATTACAACTGTGCATGTGTGTTTGTGATGTTAGACTTGGTTTGGACCATTTTCCCAACGTTTTTCAGGTGATTTTTCTTTTATAAAATGAAATTAGGAAATGTCATACTGTGTAGCTGAACTCATGACTTTTCTGAGTCCAGCTACATATCTGTTTTAATTGTTGTTAATGTTCCATGATTTCCAAATTAAGTGGTTTATGAGGTTTATATTGATGCTGAACATTGAGGATACATATGGCACTAAATCATATCCCAGGTGTCTGAGAGCATTCAGATATGTCTTGAAATTTTCCAGTGCCAATGAAAGAGGGACTCTATGTCACAAGATACCAAAAGCTCACATGGTAAGGTCATCTGATGCAGTACCAAACAAACATTCCCAAACTGTGCATTGGGGTTCTACTTGCAGGCTTCCTTCCCTTGTCTCTTCTGATAACCTTCTGCTTATTAATGGAATGTGAGTTGCTGTGGTGATGGGGGTGAGGAATTAACTGGAAGGGAATTGTGCAATATGAAGGAAGGTGTAACCTATTTAAGTCTATAAGAGATTACAAGTCACCAAGAAAGCCTCCGATGGTGAGAAACCATGTGAAGAACATTGAAGAGCCTTTAGCCAAGCTTCAGATCTTATTAACATCACAATTTGTTAGCAGCGATGAACTCTATGAATGTAGTAATCATGGATGGTCGTTCCAGCAGAGTTCGAATGTCATTCATTATTGTTAAATACATACTGAAGCCATAGGAATGCATTTGATATAATCCTAAGATGTCACTTTGCCTGCTCTTATGATGCAAATTGGCATTAGAAATTCAGCCAACTTTCTTAAAGTTGTGGAAATCTGACTGGACTCAGATCCATTAATCCTTGAAAGCAGGTAATACATGTATTTTTGCTGTCATTATTTCTCCAGAACTTATCACAATGTGTAGTACTTTACTAGGTATACTTTTAAAATGTTTTAAAATTCTTATACATGTATGAATAAAGAAGATAAAATCAAGTTGACTCAAGTCTAGAAAACATGGATGAGGGATTTAAGAATTCTGAAGTGTTTATTCTGAGGCACCATATAGCTTTATGTTTGGGCCTCAGTGTATATTATCAATGTAGAGGCTTCAAGAAGGACCCATTATTTCATATGGTTATTCTACCCTTTACTTAGGGGTGTTATAATCTCATGCTATGATTTTGTTTTTATTATATTTTGCTTTAAAGTACTATGATATTAATACATCATCTTTTTATTATTTGCATGTAATAGCTTATTCCATCCTTTTATTTTCATGTTTGCTGTATCTTTATGTTTAAGATATTTCTCTTGTTAATTGCATATAGCTGTCTTTATAATGGAAAGATACATAAATTTCCTTTAATTACAGCATCCTCAAATATTCTGTAATTGGAGATTTGATTTCCTCTTTGAAGGAAAGCTTCATTTATTCCTTCTCCAGTGCTCTCCCTTTCTTTATGTACTTCCAAGTTCTGCCCTATATCATTTTCTTTCTGCCTGAAGAAAATCTTCTAATATTTCTTGCAGAGCAGGACTATTGGTGATCAATTCATTCCATTTTTGTTCATCTGAGAATGTCTTTACTTCTCCTTTACTTTTTTTTTTTCCTTCTCCTTTACTTTTGAAAGATCTTTTTCTATATGTAGAAATCTAGGGTGGTAGTGATTTTTCTTTTAACACTTTAAATATTTCACTTTACTCTTATTGCTTGCATGGTTTCTGATGAAAGCTGCTGTAATTTTTATTCTTGTTCTATTATAAGTAAGATATTTGGTGTTCTCTGAGCTTCCTGGATCTGTAATTTGGTGTCTGTCATTAATTTTGGAAAATTCTTAGCCATTATTTGATATTTCTTCTGCTCTATTCTCTTTCTCTTCTCCATCTGATGTTCCAGTTATGCATATGTGACTCCAGATTTGCCTATCCATCAAGATTTTAGGGAGATGATTTGCCCTGAAATTTCATTTCTATGACAGGTCCAAAAAAGTGGTTGATTTTTAGTTTGTCCAGTTTTTTTTTTCTGGTTGTTGGTGCCTCCAGCCTCACATTGATTCTGTGGTGGAAGAAAGGCATGGGGAAGCATAGAGTCAGTAGATATTGTGGGTTCCTTAAAAAGGAGGAACTGTAAGCCCCATATTCTAGGGATGGGAAGAAATGCCAGATAGGTTTGTAAGATCCTTAAGCAATGTGTTCTTGTGTCTCACCTTCTGGCTAAGGCCAGAGAGGACAAGATTACAAAACAGAATTGTCTGTGTGGTGTCTATAATTATTTGTAGCCTCTTCATGTGGTTTCCCTCAGCTGAGGGTATTATGGGAGTATATGTGAGACAAAGACAGCCTCACAGAGATTAACAGACCTCAGCATATCATAGGAACAGCAGAATGTTTTCCACATATATGAGTGATATATGATACCCAAAGAGAGAGTTGGACCCAAAGCAGCTTTACAGTAAAGAATGAAGCTCACTCAACAACTACCTGCTTGAACAGACATTGGTGAACAAATATGACATGTATGCCAACATGGATACATGACACCCAACATATGTTCCCCATCCTGATGTTTTGACACTATTTAACATCGTAGAACTTAAATACAACCCCAAAGCAGAGAGTGAGAGGGGGACTCCATACTGCTGGAGATTAAGTTTCCACCACTCAGTGGAATGGAAACTTGACATAGAATTTATGTTGAGTTGCAGAGAAAATAACTTACATATCCTGCATACCGGAGTTTGTCAGATAATACCCATACCTGCAGAACAATCATCAACAGAACGTGTGTGATAAACACTGAGTATCTCAAACAAATTTATCTACTCAAAACTTGGGGTGTATGTCTCTTATAGTAAAAAACCACAGTGGTCTTACCTCAAGGCCAGAGTGAGATGTGAGAAATGACCTCTGGCATGTTGGTGGGTACCAACATAAAGGGAACTGAGAATCTGAGAAGAAGAAAGGACAACTTCTCTGCAGAACAAAATCACTGTCATTGGTGAAGTGTGATTCTACTTCATTTCTTCTTCTTCCTGTCCCTGGCCCTCTTATTTCAAATACTTCTCTTTTCTCCCTGGTTATTTCCTCTACTCCCTCCTTCCTCTTTTTTACCCCTCTCCTTGTTTATTTTTCATCCCTCCTTATCTACTCCTTAACCTCTTGTCTTAGTCAGTTTGGGCTGCTATAACTGACTACCATAGACTGGGTGGCTTAAACAATAGAAATCTACTTCCCACCATTCTGGAGGCTGGCAGATCTGCTGTCTGTTGAGGGCCCTCTTTTTCCTGGTTTGCAGATAGCCATCTTCTTCTTGTGTCCTCACAAGGTGGAGAGCAGACCGAGGAAGCAAGCTTTCTCCTTTTCCTTCTTATAAGGTCATTAATCTCATTATGAGGGCTCTACCCATATGACCTAATTACCTCCCAAAGGTCCCATCTCCAGTACAGTCACACTGAGAATTTAGGTTTCAACATCTGAATTTGGTGAGGCCACAAACATTCTGTCCATACCACCCCTCTATATACTCCCCACTCCCTCTCATGCTCTTCTACCTTACATCCTCTTCTCTTTCCTCTTGCTTTTTTCTTTTTCTTTTTCTTTTTTTTTTTTTTTTTTTGAGACGGAGTTTCACTCTCGTTGCCCAGGCTGGAGTGCAATGGTGAGATCTTGGCTCACTGTAACCTCCGCCTCCTGAGTAGACGCGATTTTCCTACCTCAGCCTCCCGAGTAGCTGGGATTACAGGCACTTGCCACCACGCCCAGCTAATTTTTTGTATTTTCAGTAGAGACTGGGTTTCACCATGTTGGCCAGGCTGGTCTCGAACTCCTGACCTCAGGTGATCTACCTGCCTCAGCCTCCCAAAGTGCTGGGATTATAGGCATGAACCACCGCACCCGGCCTCCTCTTGCTTTTTCTGCTCCAACTTAGTATCTGTTATTTCTCCATTATCTTATTTTTCCTTATCTTCCTAATTCCATTTACTTCCAGCTGCTATTTTTATTAATCTTTTCTTATTCCTGTTATATTCTTTCTTCTTTTCTTCCTCCCTCTCTTCCTCTTCAGTCCCTTTCTTTCTTACTTGACCTTCTTTCTAATTTCTCCCACTCTTCATGCTCCCATCTAACAAGATGGTGGAAAACAGAGAAAAAGATAATAGAATGGAATAAAAATGTACTTAAAATGGTAACAAGAATAGGTAATGGATTTGACTGGGGAATAAGGCAGGGAGAGGCATTATGAATAATCCAAAGTAAAATAGGGAGAGAAAGAAGCTATTAAATATGATTTTTAAAAAACTACTTATCAAAAGCCATAATTATTCTGATAGGCAAAATGGTAAAGTCACTTCAGGAAAAAGAAAGGGATGTTACTTATTTAGATTATTACTCAATATTGCTCTTGATGTTTTAGCAACTCATATAAGAGACCACCACCAAATAAGTGCTATTCATATTGTAAAAGAGGTGATCAAATTATTTCTTTTTCTTATAATGTGATTGTACATTAAGAAATCACAATAGATTAAAAAAAAATACGAGAATTGAGAACTTCCAGAAAGAAGTAGTAGACAGGGTAGATGTATTTTTCCTATCCAACTCTGGAAAAAATATATAAACAAAACATAACAAGACCCACAAAGTTGAAACGAAGATGATATATTCTCTAGGGAACATGGAGCCAAGGAATCAACATGGAGGTAAGTTCCCTGTGTTTTCTTTTTGCTGCGTACATCCTAGACCAGATGCTAGAGAAACTGGCAAACTGGAAACATCAAAGGGCACAGACCAAAAAAAAAAAAAAGCCTCAATATAAATCCACTCTTTCTTCACCTGAAGAACGGACAGCCTAGTAAGGATTTTTTTTTTTTTTTTTTTTTTTTTTTTTTTTTTTTTTTTTTTTTTTACTCTTGTCATCCAGGCTGGAGTGCAGTGGCACGATCTTGGCTCACTGCAACCTCCGCCTCCCAGGTTCAAGCGATTCTCCTGCCTCAGCCTCCTGAGTAGCTGGAATTACAGGTGTGCGCCACCACGCCCGGCTAATTTTTGTATTTTTAGTAGAGACAGGGTTTTGCCATGTTGTCCAGGCTGGTCTTGAACTCGTGACCTCAGGTGATCCGACAGCCTCAGCCTCCCAAAGTGCTGGGATTACAGGTGTGAGCCACCACGCCTGGCTGACAAAATTTTTTAAACAATAACCACTCTACTGTAGCTAAATACCAGATGAGACTACAGCTCTACCCCTACTAGCAAAGGCCAACTAGAGAGACTTCCACCCTTGTCAGCCTGTAATAAGACCTCTAGTTCCCTGACAGAATGGTAAGATGAACGGGGAGTGGGAACGTCCTAGTACCTACCCTCAGTCAGTAGAGACCATGTGGGGAGCCTAGATTTCCACCCCTAATGAGTGATAATGAGGTGCCTCTCCCCTAACAAATGGTGTGGTGTCAAGAGGAAGCCTAATGAAGAGTCAGGTTTTTATCACCACCCAACAGTAACAATGATACCTATCTATCAGTGGTCTCAATGGAGGACATTTGGAGAGAAGTAATTGGGCACCCAATCTCTCCCAGAGTGGTACTGGTAAAAGCTTAATGTGGAGCTAGAACTGTCACTTAGCCCATGGTGGCAGCAAACTCCTCAACCTCAGGTATCAGTGGAATCTGAGTGTGGAACCTGGACTTCCACCTACATGTGGTAAAACAGAAGATTTAAATAAGACCCAGATCTTCATAACATAATATGCAAAATATCCAGGATTCAACTGAAAATCACTTGTCATAGTGAGAACTGTAATAATCACAACCTGAGTGACAAAAGACAATCAACACACATCAAGATGGCACAGCTATTAGAATCATCTGACGAAGATTTTTAAACAGCCATCCTAAAAATGTTTCAGTGAGCAATTGTGAACATGCTTAGAACAAGTGAAAAAAAGGATGCCTTAGCAAAGAAATTGGAAATCTCTAAAAGAAATCAGAGATACAAAGAAAAATTAATAGGAAATTTTAAAACTGAAAATTTTAGTACATGGACTTTAAAAAAGACAAACCTCAGTAGATGAACTCAACAGCAAAATAAAGATAACAGAAGAATGAATCAGGGAACTTGAAGATAGAACAATAGAAATTATTCAGTCTGAATGACAGAGAAAAATATACTGAAAAACAAAACAACAACAACAAAAAACAGTCTTAGGCACTTGTTGGACTATTACAAAAGATTTAAATATGTGTCATTGTAATCACAGAAGAGAGAGAGAAGAGGGACTGAAAAAGTGTTGAGAGATACAATGGCTGAAAATGTCCCAAATTTGGGGGTGGGGGAGACAATCCCACAGATTCAGTGATTCAAGAAGCTGAGCAACCCCCCGAGAAGATATAGTCAAAGCAACCATTTTCAAACTTCTGAAAGCTTAAGACAGAACAAAAAATCTTGAATCCCACCAGAGCAAAATGACACCTTACCTATAGAGAATACCAAAGCAATGACAGACAGAAGCTCTCCCATTAGATACCATAGAGGCCACAATATATTTCAAGTGCTGCAAGAAAAGACTCATCAACCTGGAATTAAATACCCAATGAAAATAAAATACCCTTTAGTGTTGAAGAGTAAATCAAGACATTTCCAGAAGAAAGAAAACTAAGAATTTGTTTCTAGCCTACCTATCCTAAAATAATGGCCAAAGGAAGTTCTTATAAAAGAAATTAAGAATTCTAACAATTGTTCAAAGAAGGATGAACATTTCTACACAATCTCATCCAGAAAATAAGAGGAAACAACTTCCATTAATTCTGTGAAGTCAGTCTTACCCTCATCCCGAAACCAAAGTACACGAAAGAAACTTACACATTAATATGTCTCATGAACATAGACGTAAAAGTCTTCAACAGAACGTTAGTAAATCAAATCCAGTGTTGTAGAAAATGTTATACACCATGACCAAGGGGAATTTATTCCATGTAGGTTCAGCGTTCATAAATCCAGCAATGTAATCCACTGTATCAACAGGCTAAAGAATAAAAGTCATATCATACTGATTGACAAAGAAAAAAGCATTTTAGAAAATCCAACAATTCATTTTTCCTAAAAATTGTTAGCAATTCACTAATAGAGAGTAACTTCCTCAAGGTTGATTTTTTAGGATATGCGCTAAACTTTCACCTAGCATCAGACTTAATGGTGAGAGACTGAATGATTTCTCCTTGCCATCAGGAACCAGGTAAGTATATCTGCACTCACCAGTGCTATCAAAATAGTATTGGGTTGCTGGATCATATGACAGTTCTGTTTTTAGTTTTTTGAGGAACCTCTCTATACTGTTTCTAAAGTGGCTGTATTAATTTACATTCCCATAAAAAATGTATGAGTGTACCTCTTTCTCCACATCCTTGCCAACATCCATTATTTTTGTCTTTTTGGTAATAGCCATTATTAACTGGAGTGAGATTATATCTCTTTGTGGTTTTGATTTGTATTTCTCTAATGACTAGTGATGGAGAGCATTTTGAAAATATATTCCCTTGTTCATTTGTATGCCTTTTGAGAATTATCTATTCAGGTCATTTGCCCATTTTTAAATTGGATTTTTGGGAGGTGTGTGTGTATGTTTGTTTGTGTTTTTCTATTGGGTTATTGGAGTTCCTTATATATTCTGGTTATTAAATCCCTTGTCAGTTGAATAGTTTGCAAATTATTTTCTCCCATCCTGTAGGTTTTCTTTTCACTTTGTTGATTGTTTCCTCTGCTGTGCAGAAGCTTTTTAGCTTGATGTGATCCCATTTGATCATTTTTTCTTTGTTTGGGGTGCTTTTGAAGTCTTACTAAAAAAATATTTGCCTAAACCAATCCTGGGGCACTTCCCTAATGTTTTCTTCCAGTACTTTAATAGTTACAGGTCTTATATTTAAGTCTTTAACCCATTCTGATTTGATTTTTGTATATGGTGAGAGATAGGTCCAAAAGAAAGAAAAATCAGTATATCAAAGAGATAGCTGGATTCTCGTGTTTATTGTAGCACTATTCACAATGCCAAGATGTGGAATCAACCTAAGTGTCCATCAGTGGATGAATGGATAAAGAAAATATGGTATGTATGCACAATGAAATATTATTCAGCCATAAAAATAAGGAGATTCTGTCATTTGCAGCAACATGGATGGAACTGGAGGACATTATATTAGGTGAAATAAGCTAGACACAGAAAGACAAATATACGTATTCTCACTTATATGTGGGAGCTAAAGAAAATTTGATTTCATGGAAGTAGAGAGTAGAGTGATGATTACCAGAGACTGAAAAGTGTGAGAGGTGGGGAGCCTAAAGAGGGGTTTTTTAAGGGGTACAAAAATACAGTTAGATAGTAGGAATAACACCTAGTAGTCAGTAGCACAATACAGCAACTATAGTTAACAATCATTTATCGTACATTTCAAAATAACTAGGGGAGTAGATTTGGAATGTTCCCAATACAAAGAAATGATAAACGTTTGAGGTGATGGATATCTCAGTTACCCTGATGAGATTATACAAGATCATACCCTGATGAGATCATTATATATCATATACATGTATCAAAATATCACATGTAACCCATGAATATATACAACAAATATGTATTCATAAAAATTAAAAATTAAAGGTAAATCTAAGCATGCTTCTTAAAAAACAAAACACAACAAAAAGCAAAATAATAATGGAAATTCTAACCAGCTCAGTAAAGAAAGAAAAGCAATACAGATCAGAAAGGAAGAAATAAAACTCACTATTTCCAGATGTCACCATAGTGTATGTAGAAATTCCCAAAAATCTACAAAAAAATAAAATGTCCTAGAACTAATAAGTGAGTTTAGCAGGTCACAGGGTACAAGATCAACTTACCAATATCAATTTTATTTCTATATCCTAGCAATGAGCATGTGGAAATTAAAAATAGAATACTGGGCTGGGCACAGTGGCTCACACTTGTAATCCCAGCACTTTGGGAGGCTGAGGCGGGAGCAATCACTTCAGCTCAGGAGTTCGAAACCAGCCTAGGCAACATAAGGAGACCACATCTCTACAAAAATTCAAATAATTAACTGGGCATGGTGTCACGCACCTATGGTCCCAGCTACTTGGGAGGCTGAAGTGGGAGGATTGCTTGAGCCCAAAAGTTGAAGGCTGCAGTGAGCCATGATTGCACCATTGCACTTCAGCCTCGGCAACAGAACAAGGCCCTGCCAGAAAAACAAAGAAGAAGAGAAAAAGAAAAGAATACAATGACTCAAAAACAAACAAACAAACAAACAAAAAAAACCCACAAGGTGAAATACGTGTAAATTAACAAAACATATACAATATTTCTATACTAAAAACTAGAACATGTTAGTGAAGAAATTAAAGAAGAGCAAAATAAATGGAGAAGCACATATCGTCACATTCATGGATTGTAAGAATCAATGTAAGAAAAGATTAATTTTCCCTAAATTGATACACAGTTTAAGTGCAGTTCCTATCAAAATCCCCGCAGGATGTTTTCTAGATATAAATAAGATTATTCCAAAATATATGGAAAGACAAAAGAACCAGAATAATACATAAAATAATTTTGAGAAAGAAAGATAAAGTGGGAGAAATCATTCTATTCAATTTTAAGACTACTGACTATTGTAATCAAGACTGTGGGATTTGGTAGATGAACAGACACAGAACAATAGACTAGAACAGAGAACTCAGAAATTGCCTCACAAATATGCCAGCTGATTTTCGACAAAGGTGCAAAAACAATTCAAAGGAAGGAGGATCACCCTTTAATTACCCTGCACTGGCCTGACTGGATATCCATAGCTCTGACACCCGCTCCCCCCACCCCCTCCCTGCTGCCAAATGAACTTCAGCCTAAACCTCACACCTAATTAAAAGTTAAACTCAAATGGATGACAGACATCAACGTAAAAATTAAAACCATAAAACTTTTAGAAGATATTGTAGGAGAAAATCGTGAGGTATACTAGGGCTTGTTGAAGAGTTCTTAGAAATGGCATAAAACCCACAATCCATAAAAGGAAAAAAAAAACCCAATAAATTGAATTTCTTCAAAATTTCCCCTGCAAAAGTCTCTGCAAACTGGGAGAAAGTACTTGCAAACCATATATATGACAAAAGACTCGTACATAAAATATACGAACTCTCAATATTCAACAGTAAAAGAGAAAAGAAAGAAAACAATGCAATTAAGGGTAATGGGGGGCTGGAAAGGAGGTGGGGATGGTTAGTGGGTACAAAAGTACTTAGAATGGATAAGACCTACTACTTGATAGCACAATAGGATAACTATAGTTAATTGCACATTTTAAAGTAACTTATAGTGTAATTGGGTTGTTTGTAACTCAAAGGATAAATGCTTGAGGGGATGGATTCTCAATGATGTGCTTATTTTACGTTGCATTCCTGTGTCAAAACATCTCATGTACCCCATGAATATATATACCTACTATGTACCCACAGGCTTTTTTAAATTAAAAAATAGGTAAAAGGCATGAAGAGGCATTTAATCAAAGAGGATATATGGATGGCAAATAAGCACATGTAAAGATGTTCAACATCATTAGCCATTAGGGAAATGCAAATTAAAACCACAGTAAGATATTACTAAACACCTGTGGCCAAAATATACTGTCACCAGCAGATGCTGGCAAGGATTTGGAGAAACTGTATCCTTCACACATTGCTGGTGGGAATGTCAAATGGTATGATCACTCTAGGAAAGTTTGGTAATTTCTTGTAAAACTAACATGCACTTACTATATGACCCAACAATTGCACTCTTGGGTACTTATCCCAGAGAAATGGGAACTACACAGATACTTGTACACAAATGTGTATAGCAGCTTCATTCACAGTAGCCCCAAACTGGAAATGACCCAGATGTCTTTCAGTGGGTGAATGGTTAAACCAACTGTTGTAGCACCTCTATACCATGTAATAGTACTCAACAGTAAAATGAGAAACTCTGATACACAAGACAACTGGGATGGATCTCACAGGCATTAGGCTGAGTGTGAAAAAAGCCAATCTCAAAATGTGACACATCGTATGATTACATTTTCATGACTTCTTGAAATGATAAAATTATAGAGATGGTTAGGGATGGGGGTTGTGGAGGAGGGTTGGTTGTGACTATAATGGGGTAGTATGAGGGAAATGTTTGTGGTGATGAAATAGTTCTGTGTCTTGATTGCTGTGGTGTTTGTAGAGACTTCCACATGTGATAAGGTGATAGAGAACTATATACACATTGTACCAATGTCAGTGTCTTGGTTTTGATTTTGTACTGCAGTTACATAGATGTAACCATTGGGGAAGCAGATAAAGAGTACATAGAACCTCACTGTACTATCCTCGCAATTCCCCGTGTATCTGTAATTATTTCAAAATAAAAAGTTTTAAAAGTTTTTTAAAAACAGAATTAATAAAATATTACCGAAAAGCAGTAGGGCACCAGTTATATTTCAAAAATCATGCCATAGGGCCGGGTGTGGTGGCTCACACCTATAATCCTAACACTTTGGGAGGCCGAGGTGGGTGGATCACCTGAGGTCAGGAGTTCGACACCAGCCTGGCCAACATGGTGAAACCCCATCTCTACTAAAAATAGAAAAATTATCCAGGTGCCTGTAATCCCAGCTACTCGGGAGGCTCTAGCAGGAGAATCACTTGAACCTGGGAGGCGGAGGTTGCAGTGAGCCAAGATCACGCCATTGCACTCCAGCCTGAGTGAAAGATTGAGACTCTGTCTTAAAAAAAAAAAAAAAAAAAATCATGCCATATGTATTAGCTGGTTGGATACCATTGCTGCTGCTACTGAACATGGACCCTGGATGTTAGCCCCGCTGCTAATGCTGCCCCTAGAAACTGGATTTTCTTGTGGCTGCTGCTCCCACCACCACAGCTATGGCGATGAATTCCATCACTGCATATTTGAATCACTCCTTTGAGACAAAGTGTTAGGTCTAAGTCATAACTGTGCAGTGAAAGGGTTGACTCAGCAGGTCTGCAATGTTTAAACCCTGTGCTTTCCAAAAAAAAGGTCTTTTGCAAAGAATGCTTTGGCTCTTGACCAGCTCTTGGGAGATAATCTGTAAGCCCTTGGAGTATCTTGCCTGATCAGAGTGTCTTTGTTTACTGTGACCTTGGCCCACACTGGATAGTTTATGCTAACAGTGTGATTTGTGGTGTGAGCCTTGGGCTGAGAGATACTAGTTTAACCTCTGCATGGGCTACAGACTGAATAAGGTCAGCCACACAGGTGCTCCCGGCCTATCTGACTGAACCCCAAAAACAACTCTGGGCACCAAGGCTTGGGTAAACTTCCTTGGTTGACAGTATGTCATACATATTAAACGCATCATTGTTGGGGGAATTAAGCACTGGTCATACAACTCCATTGGGAGAGTACAACTGGAAAGTTGTGCCTGGTCTCTCCTGAATTTTTCCCTATGCACTTTTTACTTTTGCTGATTTGAATCTGTATCCTTTCACTGTAATAAACAATAGCCATAACACTTTTTCTGAGTTATCCGAGTCCTTCTAGCAAATCATTGAATCTGAGGATGGCCTTCAGGAGCTTGCTACACTGGTAAATCCTAGATCACATTCTCTTAGCTGCCAACGGCATGTGAAGAAGTGAATATCTGGCCTTTGTGGCTTTTACAGTTGGAACTGTTACGCAAGAATATATATGACCTTACTAAAACGTTAAAAATTGAAATACGTCTGGCCCCAAGGGTTTTCAGTAAGGATCTATAAAGCTATATAAAGAACTCCTAAAAGTCAGTAAGACAGACAACCCAGATGAAACCCAGATGAAAAACAGGTAAAAGACATAAGCATATTATAAAATAAATCTAATATGTTCATTTATGTATAAAAATATGTTCTACCACATTGCTTATCAGAAATATAAATTAAAACCATAAGGAGATACCAATAAATACACATAAGATTGGCAAAAAAAAAATGATAAAGTCTTGTAGCATATGTCTGTCTTACTCCTGGGCTTCTGGTGTCACGGAAATAAAGACAAACATTCATTATTAAAGTATAAGAATATATGTACAAGTATTTTTATTGCAATGTTGTTGTATGTGCCATGCTCCCCACAAAAATCGTGAAACTAAAATGGATTCCATCCATGGGGGAATGGTTGAATACATTGTGGTACATTCTTACCATGAAATATTATGCAGTCATTTAAAAGAACAAATCAGAGGTAGACTGTTGTCAAATAAGATAATTCAGACACATAAAAGTTCATGTAATCTTAAATTTGTAAAAATAAAACATTTTTGAGTATGGAGGGATATCAAATGGTGTTAAAAACAAGTGTTTGACAGGAGAAGGTAGAATTGAAAGAAAGTGGGAAGCAGTAAGGAAAAGAATGAAGTTTAAGGTCTGGCATATATAACACATCATTTATGTAACAATATATATGTGTGTAAAGTATGAAAAGGTAGCACCAAATCTAAGCAATTGTCCAAGGTGATGAGATTTAGAGTGATGTTTATTTAATTTCTAAAATATTTAGGCAGTGTTTGAATGTATAGTGATTAATATGCATTATTTGTATAATGAGGAAAAATAAGTGAATTGATCACAGGAAAAATTGCCTCTCAGGTTTCTTGCTTTAGCAATGGGATGGAGAGTGATTCATTCATTTAACAAATATTTATTGAGGATATAAAAATGTGCCAGGCATGGTTCTAGGTGCTGGGGAAACAACAATGAATAAAACAAAAATCTATCTCCCTAAGAGGTTTACACTCTAAATGGGAGAGAAAAGCATAACTAGAGGAGAAACACTGTGTTGGTGGGAAGGAGGAGGTGTATGAAGGAATTGATTTGGGACCTGTTAATTTAGAGAATACTGAGAGATATCCATTTGGAGAAGTGAGGTAGGTAGTTACTATGGATCTAGAATTCACAGGGCAAGTCATAACTGAAGATACAGATATGGAAACAGCATAGAAAATTGTGTTTCCGACCTCCTTTCCTGAGTCTGATCACGTCTCACTGCAGACACTTTACAGAGGAAGTGCTGAGGAAAAACAGGCAGCTGACAGAGGAGGTTGCTATGCAACAGATTAGGAAAGTCATCCAGCCAGGCAGAACTGATGTTGGCCCTTGGGGACCAAATGCTGCAGTCCTTCCTAGCATTAGCTTCCTTTCATGTGCAGGCTTCTGGCATGAGTTGATGCCAGAACAAATGTGAACTGCACAAAGATCTGTCTTGAATTTTGGAAATGTACCAGTTTAATTTCAGTCACCTCACATCTGTATTTAATTTTCTGCCTTTTTGAGTTTCTCCAGTTATCCTGGAAGCATAGCAGCGTGTGTGTTCTTGGGTAGGACCCACTTGCTGTGCATTCCACTTTGCACATTGAGAAACCGGGCTCAGAGAATTGAGTGACCTGAGCGGGCTCACACAGCTGGAGACAGACAGGCTGGGCACTCCATCCCTGGAATTCTGAAGCCCAGCCCAGTTTCTCTCCGTAAGACCACAGCTGCCCCAGACCCCAGCCCTGAAAGGAACCAGGGCTTGCCATGGCTCAGACACACAGGTCTGATTGTCCTGGCTGCTCCAGTGGGCACCAGAAGGCCTCAGGGACAGTGTGATTGTATCCCTGATAAGGAAGAGGCCTGACGTTCTGAGCACAGAGTGGACCCCAAGGAGCAATTTCCACACCTGGATGGACCCACATAGGGCAGGGGGGAGGGTGGGGGCCTCTGCTTGTGTCCTCCTGAATGCAGAGCATGAGCTTGGGCCTCCTAGAACACAAACTTTGCTTGTTTAGGACAAATGGGGTGCCGTGGTCTGTTGCTCAAATGGAGGAGGGAGGGGTACCCTTAGTCCCCAGGGCAGCATGAGCAGAACGTGGGTTTTGGAGTCAGGAAGACCCAGACCCAAATTTTGCATTTTGTTTTCTGGCTCTGTGGCCTTGTCTAGTTTATGCAATGTATATGTGTCTCATCTTCCTGATCTGTAAAATGAGGGTGCTGACATTCACCTCCCAGGGCTGCTGTGACGGGAAGACAAGCCCCAGCACAAATCCTGCTGTGATGTACAAGCTGTGCCCTTCCCTCCTTTCCTCCCCCAACACACACAAATGAGTCCATCACCGGAGCTGCATAAAGAACAGGGAAGAAACTAACGTTCTTTCTGCGTCTGGGAGCTTGTGGGGGCGGGCAGGGAGTGGGGGAGAAATCATGGAGTCACGTGGCAGCCACAGACTTACTACTACTACTTTGTTAGCTCCAATAGTGTATCCTCTCAGGCCATTCCGTTTCCTCAGCGGAGGTCTAACACTTGTTGCAATTAGAGACCCCACACAGAGACCTAAGCGTGCTGGGCAAGGGGGTGGAGATGCAAGCCGACCTGACAGGAGGGGCCTTGAGTAGGGGAGGGACGGAATAGAGACGCATTGCGGAAAAGGTAGGGGGCCGGTGTGTGGGGCAAGGGGTGTGACCAAGAGGCACAGCGCATCTGTTGGGGGAGGGGGCGTAGAGGAAGGGGAGGTGCTGTTGTATAGTGTCGACCTGGTTGGTGGTGGGGTGGTGTGTTGGCAAAGGGGGCGGGACCGCCTTCAAGCGCACATGCGCATCATGGTCTCCAGGACGAAGCTTTTGTTGGGAAAGCAGGCGGGACTGACTTTGGCTTTTCAGTGTTTGCGCATGCGCGTAACGTCCTGAGGCGGTGGGTGGTATATTAGGCGAAGAGGCGGGGTCGCCCAAGCTGCCGCGCTGGCATTTTCTCCTGGACAAGGAGAGAGTGCGGCTGCTGAGAGCCGAGCCCAGCAATCCCGATCCTCTGAGTCGTGAAGAAGGGAGGCAGCGAGGGGGTTGGGGTTGGGGCCTGAGGCAAGGTGAGAATTAGCCCCCAGACAGGGCATCTGCCCCCTGGTGCGGGCCCCCATTTTTGTTTTATCCCGATCCCTTCACCCTGGATTCTGAATCCCTTTCCACCCCCCAAGCCCCAATTCACGTGCCCCTCCCGATCCTTCCTGATTCAAAACCCCTGTCCGATCCCTCCCATCGTTCGAAATCCTCAGATTCCTTGACCTCGATCTGTACTGTTAGATGATTCCTCCTGACTCAAAACCTCCATGCAACTTCCCAAATGCGAATCCCAACCCAACCGCACCCCTCCCCCGCGAATTCAGAACTCATCTGCTTCCCAAACCCCGATTTGAAGCATCTCCCTGTCAGTAGCTTCTCGGGGTTCAGAACCTGCATCTGGACGCCCATTCACTTTTCCTGCTCCGATCCGTTCCTCCTCACATTCACCTTATCCGCCCGCACAATCAGACCACAGTCATCCCCCTCCCAATTCGGTCCTTCGTATTTGCCCTCTGTAGTATAACGCCCTGCCCCTCTCCCACAGCGCCCAGGCTCCGCTCTTGCCAGAGGGACAGGAGCCATGGCTCAGAAAATGGACTGTGGTGCGGGCCTCCTCGGCTTCCAGGTGAGATCTCCACTCCCCACCCCAGCATTTCCCCAGCCGACAGTCACCCCTCCCCGCGGGCCTCTTTGGTTTCCCAAACGCCGGGATCCGGTTTGGCCCTCTTTAGTGACTAGACTCCGTGGGCCTTTCGAATTCTCATCGTTTATCGAAGGGGGGGAGGGGCGTCTCTTTTCAGCCATCAGTCCCTGCTCAGAGAGAGGGGAGACCCTGTTAGTAGTCAGGGCAATCTGCCCAGAGAATGCGGGGTGGGTAAGGAACCATTTTTTTTTTCCAGAGTCCTGACGCTTGTAGAGCAGTCTGTCACCCCCTCCCCCAGCCTCCTGCCTCCACCCTCCCTCTCTCTGCATTCCCCACTCTGTGCGACCCCCCTTATTCTCAACTCCGCGATCCGCCTCCCGTCCTGAGCTGCTACTGCACGCCTCTCAGAGCGTCCCTGGCTCCTGTTCCTGCCCACTCTCTGCACACCTCCCCACCCCTCATTTTGCCCCTGCCCTACTCCATCCCTGCCACATGTTTAGTACCCGCCCCGCCCCCTATCGCCCCTTGCGGGTCCCATAGATCTCTGCCTGAGCCCCCCTGTTTTTGCACCCACCACCCGCCTGCAGCTCCCCTGTTGCGCTGCCACCCGGGCTCCCTATTCCCACCCCACCTCCTGCCTCAGAGGCCCAGAGATTTAATTTTTCCCCTCCTGTGTTTGCAGGCTGAGGCCTCTGTAGAAGACAGCGCCTTGCTTATGCAGACCTTGATGGAGGCCATCCAGATCTCAGAGGCTCCACCTACTAACCAGGCCACTGCAGCTGCTAGTCCCCAGAGTTCACAGCCCCCAACTGCCAATGAGATGGCTGACATTCAGGTTTCAGCAGCTGCCGCTAGGCCTAAGTCAGCCTTTAAAGTCCAGAATGCCACCACAAAAGGCCCAAATGGTGTCTATGATTTCTCTCAGGCTCATAATGCCAAGGACGTGCCCAACACGCAGCCCAAGGCAGCCCTTAAGTCCCAAAATGCCACCCCAAAGGGTCCAAATGCTGCCTATGATTTTTCCCAGGCAGCAACCACTGGTGAGTTAGCTGCTAACAAGTCTGAGATGGCCTTTAAGGCCCAGAATGCCACTACTAAAGTGGGCCCAAATGCCACCTACAATTTCTCTCAGTCTCTCAATGCCAATGACCTGGCCAACAGCAGGCCTAAGACCCCCTTCAAGGCTTGGAATGATACCACTAAGTCCCCAACAGCTGATACCCAGACCCAGAATGTAAATCAGGCCAAAATGGCCACTTCCCAGGCTGACATAGAGACCGACCCAGGTATCTCTGAATCTGACGGTGCAGCTGCACAGACATCAGCAGATGGTTCCCAGGCTCAGAATCTGGAGTCCCGGACAATAATTCGGGGCAAGAGGACCCGCAAGGTGAGATCCCTGCTAGCTTCACTTTGCTTTGGGGCTCTCTCCTTTCTTCTCTGAGGGTGTTCGTTTGTTCAAAACAATGTATGTAACTGTATTCAGCTAGGCTATAGGCCATTTGAAGAGAATGTTTATTCCTGTCCTCCGGGTGTTCACAAACTGATGGGGAGATAATACATGGGCACAAATAATATATACAACCTGTAAGTAATTCAGTTTACATTGTGTTAGTAACTACCGTGTGTTAAGCCTTGAGCTAGGCACATTCACACGGGTTGTCTCATAAAATCTTAAAGGCACCTCCTACCAGGTAGGGATCATAGTCCCAATTTTACAGAGAAGGAAATTAAGTGGCAGAGAAGTGAAGTGACTTGAGTGATTTGTTCAGGGTGGTACAGACAGAGCCAGTGGTGGACATAGGAAGAGGAGAAGCCTCAGTCCCCATCTTTGGTTTGTTCCTGACCTGGTTCGGAGATGAAACTCCTGCCTGGAAGACAGTGAAAGACAAACCCAGGACTCAGGGTGACCAATGGCTAGTGGGTCAGGCTGTCACTACAGGTGAGGGTTTAGAGGGCATTCCTGGAATAGATAAGGTAAGGACACAGAACCCACTGGTGATTCTGAACTTTTCTTCTCTCTGATGATACAGATTAATAACTTGAATGTTGAAGAGAACAGCAGTGGGGATCAGAGGCGGGCCCCACTGGCTGCAGGGACCTGGAGGTCTGCACCAGTTCCAGTGACCACTCAGAACCCACCTGGCGCACCCCCCAACGTGCTCTGGCAGACGCCGTTGGCTTGGCAGAACCCCTCAGGCTGGCAAAACCAGACAGCCAGGCAGACCCCACCAGCACGTCAGAGCCCTCCAGCTAGGCAGACCCCACCAGCCTGGCAGAACCCAGTTGCTTGGCAGAACCCAGTGATCTGGCCAAACCCAGTAATCTGGCAGAACCCAGTGATCTGGCCAAACCCCATTGTCTGGCCTGGCCCTGTTGTCTGGCCGAATCCACTGGCCTGGCAGAATCCACCTGGATGGCAGACCCCACCTGGATGGCAGACCCCACCAGGCTGGCAGGGTCCTCCAGACTGGCAAGGTCCTCCTGACTGGCCGCTACCACCCGACTGGCCACTGCCACCCGATTGGCCACTTCCCACTGACTGGCCACTACCACCTGACTGGATCCCCGCTGATTGGCCAATTCCACCTGATTGGCAGAACCTGCGCCCCTCGCCTAACCTGCGCCCTTCCCCCAATTCGCGTGCCTCACAGAACCCGGGTGCTGCACAGCCCCGAGATGTGGCCCTTCTTCAGGAAAGAGTAAGAGCTGTAACTCCCCAGTCACTTTTCCCCTCTCTTGCTCTTTTCTTTGTCACCCTCTCATCTATAATTCAACCAAGATTTTTTGTAAATATCTTATAAGTTTAATGATTTCCTTTTTCCCTCCCAGGCAAATAAGTTGGTCAAGTATTTGATGCTTAAGGACTACACAAAGGTGCCCATCAAGCGCTCAGGTAGGCATCCGTGTCCCCTCCCCAAGCTCTACCCTTCCCTTCACTCCATGCTCTGTTGGTGTTCTTCTGCTTGTATGACCCTTCCCCTTCTGTCCCCTCCTTTCCATGGTTGGCTCTTTTCACCCTTGAGGACCTTGACTGTGCTACCCACAGCAGGGCTGGCAAAGGGACTGCTGCTCTGTGGCCTCCACTCGGCTCAGATGGCTCCCTCCTCTCTCCTACAGAAATGCTGAGAGATATCATCCGTGAATACACTGATGTTTATCCAGAAATCATTGAACGTGCATGCTTTGTCCTAGAGAAGGTGAGAAGGCAGCCCTGGGGGACAGGAATAATGGGGAAAGTTGATTTCAAAGATTCATGGGGTTCCTATTGGGAGTTTAGGGCAAGTCTCAGGGAGGTGAGTGTCTGCCTATGGGTAGCTTATGCTAGATGTTGTAATTTCATGGTCTGTTTTCTTGTCCCTGTAGAAATTTGGGATTCAGCTGAAAGAAATTGACAAAGAAGAACACCTGTATATTCTCATCAGTACCCCCGAGTCCCTGGCTGGCATACTGGGAACGTAAGATGGGAAAGAAGGTGGAGCATGGCCTTTCTCAGTGGTGCTTTTTTTCCAGGAGTTTCACATAGATCAGGGTCCAGGGTTCAGGGTCACATAGCAGGTCATGGGCAGAGCTGGGGTATAATTCTCCCCTAGCTGAGGAATACTGGGGAGGCTAGATGGGTAAGCTGGTTGGGGTCTCTCATGCAAATGGCTGCTGAAAATACATTCTTTCTATATTCCCTTAGGACCAAAGACACACCCAAGCTCGGTCTCCTCTTGGTGATTCTGGGTGTCATCTTCATGAATGGCAACCGTGCCAGTGAGGGTGAGTGACTGGACCTGCAGCTGGGGGTTGGCCACAGCCTGATTTCCATGCTTATTTTCCGTCCCTTGTCTCCCCTTGCCTCCCATTGCAGCTGTCCTCTGGGAGGCACTACGCAAGATGGGACTGCGTCCTGGGTATGATTGGGCTCTCTCATCTCTTACCCGTTTGTACCATCCTTTGGCAACAGTGGATGGTCCCAGGATTGCATTAACCTGGGGGTCTGGAGGGTTTGGTTTGGGGATGTTCAGAGCCCAAAGATGTAACCTGGGTGGATGGGGGAACAGTTCTGAACTCTCTGCCTCTTTTCTCATCTCTGACCTCTGTTCTGGAAAGCTCTTTGGGCATAGTAATAGCCTCTGATTGTGGATTTCCTTTTTTTACCTTCAGGGTGAGACATCCCCTCCTTGGAGATCTAAGGAAACTTCTCACCTACGAGTTTGTAAAGCAAAAGTAAGTGATGCCTAAGGGGCTTTTCCTGCTCCCTATGATTCTGCCTGTGTGCTGGTCAGCTTTAGAAAGCCCTTCCTGGACAGGTACAATGGCTCACGCCTGTAATCCCAGCACTTTGGGAGGCTCAGGTGGGCAGATCCCTTGAGCCCAGGAATTCAAGACCAGCCTGGGAAACATGACGAAACCCCATCTCTACAAAAAATACAAAAATTAGCCAGGCGTGGTGACATGCACCTGTAGTCCCAGCTACTTGGGAGGCTGAGGTAGGGGAGAATCATCTGAGCCCAGGAAGTTGAGGCTGCAGTGAGTTGTGATCATGCCAACTGCACTCCAACCTGGGCAACAGAGCGAGACCCTGTCTCCAAAAAAAAAATAAAAGAAAGCCCTTCTCAAGCTCATTTCTTACACTGTACCTGTGCATATGTGTTTCTGTGCGTACAGAAACGTGTGTCCTCAGGAGTATTTATTGCATATACTCCTCGTGGTTAGATTCTTTCTTTTCTTTTCTTTTCTTTCCTTTTCTTTTCTTTTCTCTTCTCTTCTCTTCTCTTTTCTCTTCTCTTCTTTTCTTTTCTTCGAGATGGAGTTTCACTCTTGTTGCCCAGGCTGGAGTTCAATGGCATGATCTTGGCTCACTGCAGCCTCTGCCTCCTGGGTTCAAGCAATTCTCCGGCTTCAGCCTCCCGAGTAGCTGGGATTACAGGCATGCACCACCACGCCCAGCTAATTTTGTCTTCTTAGTAGAGATGGAGTTTCTGCATGTTAGACCGGTCTCGAACTCCCGACCTCAGGTGATGCTCCTGCCTCGGCCTCCAAAAATGCTGGGATTAAGGCGTGGGCCACCGTACCCGGCGAATTCTTTTGTTTGCTTTTTTCGAGACTGAGTCTCACTCTATTGCCCATGCTGGAGTGCAGTGGCGCAATCTTGGCTCGCTTGAACTTCCACCTCCTAGGTTCAAGCAATTCTTGTGCCTCAGCCTCCTGAGTAACTGGGACTTCAGGTGCCTGCCACCATGCCCGGCTGTTTTTGTATTTTTAGTAGAGATGGGACTTCACCATGTTGGCCAGGCTGGTCTCAAACTCCTGACCTCAAGCAATTCACCCACCTCTGCCTCCCAAAGTGCTGGGATTACAGGTGTGAGCCACCATGTCCAGCCAGAATTCTTCTAATTTTTCTACTTTTCTAAGTAGTTGTCTTGCAAGTGAAGCCCATCCACCATCCCCACAGTAGACATTCCCAAGGCTGGGCCAGGCTGACACTTTTGCACTACATTGTAATCATTTCAATGGACCTCTGTGGCTCACTGACAAGATTACAAAAATCTGGAGCTAGAGCTGAGGCAGAAGGAGTGAAATGAAATGTTGTCCTTTCTGTGACCCTATACAAGCGTCGCCTGCAGCTCTAAGTGAGTGCTTAGTGTTCTGGTGCAGGAATTCAAGGCTTGATGATTAAGGGGTAAATACCCTGATGGTGTTCAGGAATGAGCCCGAGGGGGAGTTGCTATTTGAAATCTGATGTTAAAAAATGTAGGATTATTTTTCATTACTGGACTACCATTCTGCCCGGGTAGGTAGACACAAAGACTGTTTTGCTCTTTCAGATACCTGGACTACAGACGAGTGCCCAACAGCAACCCCCCAGAGTATGAGTTCCTCTGGGGCCTCCGTTCCTACCATGAGACTAGCAAGATGAAAGTGCTGAGATTCATTGCAGAGGTAATGTGCCAACCAGCATTGATAGGTCAAGGGATGAAGTATCGCTGGCTGGGAAAGGTCCAGGGTAGGAATGAGATCCTAGGTATGGCACGTGGTAGGTGCTGCATTGCTGGTGGTATTTGTTGTTGTTGTTAGGTAAACTTAACATGCATTAGGTGCTAACATATGTTAATATATTAGCTAATACAATTATGAGTTTTTTTTTTTTTTTAGGCTTTTAAAGTATTTTTATTTTTTCCCAACTTTACTAAAGTATAATTGACAAAAATTGTATATATTTATGGTGTACAATGTAATTTTTAAGTATTTTGTTTTGTTTTATTTATTTATTTTCTCCTGAGATGGAGTTTTGCTGTGTTGCCCAGGCTAGAGTGCAGTGGCGCGATTTTGGCTCACTGAAACCTCTGCCTCCCGGGTTCAAGCGATTCTTGTGCCTCAGCCTCCCAAGTATCTGGGATTACAGGCACGTGCCACCACCATGCCTGGCTAAATTTTTATTTTTCTATTAGAGACAGGGTTTCGCCATGTTAGCCAGGCTGGTCTCGATCTCCTGACCTCAAGTGATCTGCCTGCCTCAGCCTCCCGAAGTGTTGGGATTACAGGCGTGAACCACTGTACCCAGCACATTCATTTATTTTTAATTGACTAATAAAAAGTATATATATTTATGGGGCACAGTATGATGTTTTGATAATACATGTCATGTACATTGCGGAATGATTACATCAAGCTAGTTAACTCTCCGTAGCTTCATATACTTGACATTTTTTTTTTTGTGATGAGAACATTTAAAATGTACTCTTTTAGCAATTTTAAATAAACAACATATTATTATTAACTATAGTCATCATGCTATATGGTCAATCTCCAGAACATACTCTTCCTATCTAACTGAAATTTTGTACCTTTTAACCAATATTTCCCCATCCCTCCTGACCCCAGGCCCTGGAAACTATCATTCTACTCTCTGTTTCTATGAGTTAGACCTTTTTAGATTCCATGTATAAGTGAAGTCATGCAGTATTTGTCTTTCTGTGTCTGACTTACTTCACTTAGCATAATGTCATCCAGCATCATCCATGTTGTTGCAAATGGCAGAATTTCCCTCTTTTTAAAGGCTGAATAGTATTCCACTGTGTGTGTGTGTATCACATTTTCCTTATCCATTCATCCATTGATGGACACGTAGGTTGATTCCGTATCTTGGCTATTGTAAATAGATTTTGTTTTGTTTTCTATTCCTCATCTCAGGTTCAGAAAAGAGACCCTCGTGACTGGACTGCACAGTTCATGGAGGCTGCAGATGAGGCCTTGGATGCTCTGGATGCTGCTGCAGCTGAGGCCGAAGCCCGGGCTGAAGCAAGAACCCGCATGGGAATTGGAGATGAGGCTGTGTCTGGGCCCTGGAGCTGGGATGATATTGAGTTTGAGCTGCTGACCTGGGATGAGGAAGGAGATTTTGGAGATCCCTGGTCCAGAATTCCATTTACCTTCTGGGCCAGATACCACCAGAACGCCCGCTCCAGATTTCCTCAGACCTTTGCTGGTCCCATTATTGGTCCTGGTGGTACAGCCGGTGCCAACTTTGCTGCCAACTTTGGTGCCATTGGTTTCTTCTGGGTTGAGTGAGATGTTGGGTAGGTACATCACTTTGGATTGGGCAGTTAGGGTCTCTGGGGGATATAGGGTCCATGGGATTGTATTTATGTGCATGAGCTAGGAGTCTTAGGAAACTCATTGTAGGGAGGTGAGGAAAGTATGGGGCAGCACTCTTTGGTGTGTATATTCCTTATTATTTGATATATATCATTGATTTTTTAACTTTTTTTTCTTATGTTCACAGATATTGCTATCAATCGCAATAGTCTTTCCCCTGTGTGAGGCTGAAGCCTCAGATTCCTTCTAAACACAGCTATCTAGAGAGCCACATCCTGTTGACTGAAAGTGGCATGCAAGATAAATTTATTTGCTGTTCCTTGTCTACTGCTTTTTTTCCCCTTGTGTGCTGTCAAGTTTTGGTATCAGAAATAAACATTGAAATTGCAAAGTGAATTAGATGTGCTCTCTGCTTCTTTTTTTCCCTATATTTGGGGAGCAAGCAACATGTTTATGTGGGAGAGACAGGACCTCGGCTCTAGTTTGAAGGGGGTAGATCAGCTTTCAGCAGGTGGAAATATGGGAAGATCCAGCTACTGGATTGGGATACAAAGGCAGTATCAATGAACACGAGACCCAAGAACTTGTATAGTTTATTCAATAAATATCACTTAAGTGATTCTCATGTGACAGATATGCTGCTAGGTGTCCTGGAGTGACATTGCGAGAATTGCATAGTGAGAGAGGGTATAGGTGCTCAGACAGCTGTACTTAAGAACACAGCGGAGGTGGAACTCCAGGTGATGATAAAGTCCAGAGAGTAGGTAGTTGAAAGGGACAGAAGGTGACTATTCTGGAGATAAGGGGTCCATGGCCTGTGATTCTAGGGTGTTGGTTATACAACCCATGTGGAAAGTGAAATAACTCCAGGAGGGCAGCAGGAGTAGGAGCAGAGAACACTATGAGTTAGATGCCAGAGTCTCCTCTGTGAGAAGGAAGATATACCCCTAGTCACATTGCTCATAAAGGGATGGGCTCACGGGCATTCCTCCCCATCTCTGGAAATGCTGCCCTGGAGCCTGTCCCTCTAGGAGACTCTCACAATCTTCCCGCTTGCACAGGACCGGGGCTGCCTCATCAAGACAGGATCATATGGACAGTGAAGGAGGCTTCACAATGCCCTCTTCTCTCCTGCAGGGAGAAAGAGAAGCCTTTGTTACCTCAAGAACAAGAATTACAAAGTAAGACAAAGCTCCATGTTCAGCCTTTGACTGTGACTGTGAGCAGGAACTTGGCTTGAGCTGCTGAGTTCCATGCTGGAAGCTAGGCTCTCCCACTGAGGACAAAATTAGGCCTAGGCCATAACTTCCTTAGGTGCTTGGTGGTATCCGGACATGTGAACAAGGGCAGAGACAGGAGCTCCTGGGGCAGAAAAAGGAGCAAAGGCAATTTGGCCTCCTGGGAAGGGTTGGTGTCCACTGCTTCCTTAAGTTCCTGAGTGATGTCCACATTCTGAGGAGAGAGCCCAGGATAAATAGGAAGGAGACAGCAGTGCAGGGCCCCAGTGCCTCCCCTGCCTCTTGTCCTCATTGCCAGGCTCCCCTCTTTCAGCCAGGCCTGGATCCTGACCCTCAGATAGGCCTGGGGGAAATCTTAGCCTGAGGCCTTTTTGGCAGGGATTGCGCCAGCCCTGCATCTCCATGATGAGATCTGGGCTGTAGTTCCTGCATTTCTGGGTGGTGGTTTTTCCACCTTTTGATGCAAAACAGCCAGACTCGGTGGGGTTGGTGCAGCCTTTCTGTGAAGGTGCTTCCACCATGTGCTGTGTCCACAGCCAGCTTGGGCAACAGAATCCCCCACCTACCTCAGCCTTCTCCTGGTGTGTGTTTACAGCCTCCACATTCAGGTGGATGGACTCCACCTTGCAGCCTTGGAAAAGAACAATCCATCTGTCCATAAGCCCCCAAGGTAGGCACAGGTCTTCCATGAGGTATCACCTCCACCCAATCACCACCCACACCCCTAGCTTCATACTATGTACAGATCATGACTTGCCTGGGGAATTTAGACAGCAGTGTGATGTGTGGGGAAGACACCAGGCCTAAGAGGCAGCCAACAGGGCATCCTATCACCTCTGCCCCTAACAGTCTTAGTTCTGTGAGCTTCAGTTGCTCATTTGTAAATGGGGATGGAGATGAGAGATGAGCTCTATGGCTGCCCACAGCTCTTGAGGTCCGCAGGACAGCAGTCTCATCTATGTAATATTGATGTAGCTCTGTGGATCCTCCAAGCCGTGTTAGGTGGTGAAGAGGTGGAAGAGTCCTGGGGCCACTGCCTTGGGCGATCAGTGCCAAGCAAAGTTTATCTGGAGGACAGTGTGGTTGTGGCAACACCAGGAGTGTGGAAGGTCACGTGGGAGTTTTAGGGAACCTGAAGAAGGAGGAGGGTGCATCTTTGGGGTTTGGGGCTGCATCTTTGGGGTCTGGGACTGACAGAGGATGCCTAATGCCTGTGGAAGCTCCCTTAGCTTTATCCCTATGGACTGCACCTTACTCCAGGCTTCAGTAGGCCATTCTGCTCTGTGTACACCCCAGAATAGGTTTGATTCTGTCCCTTCCCTGCTCATGAAATTCTTGTGTAATTTGCACAATTGGAAAAATCAGAACAAAGTATTTAGATTTAGATTAGACAGCAATATTATATTAATGTTAGTGGCCTTATTTTGATTTTATTATTTTTTTCTGTAAGAGAGTGTCTTTGTAATTTAGTCTCCAAATATTTATGAAAGTGTGTGTGTGTGTTCACATACACAGAGAGAGAGAAGGATGGAGAGACAAAAGACATTGGGCAGTTAGGGTCTCTGGGGGATATAGGGTTCATGGGGTTGTATTTATGTGCATGAGCTAGGAGTCTTAGGAAACTCACTGTAAGGAGGTGAGGAAAGTATGGGGCAGCACTCTTTGGTATGTATATTCCTTATTATTTGATATATATCATTGATTTTTTTACTTTTTCTTTCTTATGTTCACAGATATTGCTATCAATCTCTATAGTCTTTCCCCTGTGTGAGGCTGAAGCCTCAGATTCCCTCGAAACACACTGTCTAGAGAACAACATCCTATTGACTGAAAGTGGCATGCAAGATAAATTTATTTGCTGTTCCTTGTCTACCACGTTTTTTCCCCTTGTGTGCCCCCCAAATGTGATAAAATGTTAACATTGAAGAGTCTAGGTTAAGTGTAAACAGGAATTTTTAAAACTAGTTTTGCAACTTTTTTTGTAAGTCTTCACTTATATCAGAATGAAAGTTTAAATTTAAAAAGCATTTTTATTTTTACAAATATTCACTGAAGTTCATCTGACTAGCATGTACTACACACACTTCTTTTTTTATCACCAAATACTCACTTCCTTTTAATTATTATTATTATTTTTAATTAATTTCTATAGGAATTTTTTAAAATTACACTTTAAGTTCTAGGGTACATGTGCACAATGTGCAGGTTTCTTACATAGGTACACATGTGCCATGTTGGTTTGCTGCACCCATCAACTCGTCATTTACATTAGGTATTTCTCCTAATGCTCTCACTCCCCCAGCTCCCCAATCCCCGACAGGCCCCAATGTGTGATGTTCCCTGCCCTGTGTCCATGTGTTCTCGTTGTTTAACTCCTACCTGTGAGTGAGAACATGCAACGTTTGGTTTTCTGTCCCTGTGATAGTTAGCTGAGAATGATGGTTTCCAGCTTCATCCATGTCCCTGTGAAGGACATGAACTCATCCTTTTTTATGGCTGCATAGTATTCCATGGTACT